>NW_013666239.1:15391-16349 GCF_000517525.1 Limulus polyphemus
CACGGGGGGGGGCAACTTGAAACTGCCACGTGAAAGGTTCTCGATTTTGTTGTTGCATATCATTATTCAAGCAACTATTGTTCACCTTATTACAGCTGTCTCTACGGGAATTTCCATGACTATATTTTAGCAAGTTTTTAACAGTGGACGATTACCATAGTAGATTTTCCTACTCAGACAATGGTGATAATTCTTTCAACTGTTTCTTATAGTTAGCTAAAATCGCAAGTGTGTATTCAGTATTTATTACCACTGTATATAGCACTATTTAATATAACTATTGCTATTTTTAAATAGTTAGTGTAAAGGTAGCAGTTGTAAATGTTGTCAATATTGGGCAACATACGCTAGCTGTGTCGCTGTTGTCTATTTTGCATGGATTATTTGTGTCGCCTTATTTTAGTTAACACTTGTGCACAGCAGATTATTGAAGAACATACATACGTGTCTTGTAGACCTAACAAGGTAAACATGTTACTGTGTCTCTTTACATTGTATTAATCTGTGTTATATTATCCATTATTCCATTCTGATGAGATTTCTTTGTTGCTGCTCGTCTTTTGTTACGTTACACTGTGACATTGATAGAAGCTGGTCATTAAATCTGTAATGATAGAATCTCTGCCTTCAAGATGGTCTTTTGAGAATAAATTTACATTTTGTTTGCTGAAGCTACATCCCAGTATATGTGTTTATTCTTCTTTGTACATCTTTTATTTATTTTGAATATGTACAGTGTGGTGGTTTGGTGGAAAAAGCCAATGCAGTAAAATGTTGAAAAACATAGAACATTCAACTGAACTCATATGCACGTATGCAATTTAAAATTTATTCTCCATTAATGGACATAAAAATATTAAGAAACGAGATTAATAAAAAATGTTAACTGAAAAAGGGGAATACGGATTGTCAAAAAAATATGAAACAATGTAGACACTATTTCCAGCCTTGTTTGTTT
>NW_013666239.1:16919-26896 GCF_000517525.1 Limulus polyphemus
ATATATTCAATTTATAATATAACACAGTTGGCATAAAATGTTTATTGTTTTAAAAATGGTGAATAAATCAAGAGACAGGATAAATAAACATTAAAGTCGATTTATAAAACCTATATCAGCTAAACTGCTCCGCTCTAAAGCATTTTAAGCTACATCACGATATATTTATTATTCACCTTGACTTATGAAAGTTCTAACTATTTAAAAATCATTTTCACCAAAAATTGCCATGCTAGAATTTCTAAGTTACGGGTTAGCCTTCGAATTTGGAAGGTGACGCAAATGATTACTGTTTTGTTTTTCGTATTTAATAGAGAGTTCAGTATATTAGTAAATCGATTTTGGAACCTCACTACATCGTTATGGTTCATGTTACCACGTCTGGTCATGATTTAATGACTGAACGTCTCGAAAACAGCAAGGAAGTGCAGTTCACATTGCAAAAGGTTCCGTCGTAAGGCTCTCGTATCAAAAGCACACCACTATTCCCCAATGTAGGAGGACGACGGTTTCAAGCACCCATTTCAACAGTCCACTCGTATAGAACCTATGTGCGATGGCCTGACCAGTATGTTGTCGTATTGAATAACATGAATAGTAGTTTCATTCTTTAGCTGATTGAGGTATGCAATAGTTGAACTGCACGTAACTTGTTTCGCTTTTCCATGCAGAGATCCTTCTTAATTATGCATGGTGTTGCCTTAGATACGTGTACGGTTTATGCCACTAACCTTTTTATTCTCGGATTACCAAGACATTGCGCGTTGCTTATCACGGCTGAGCTGCGACTTGTTGCAGGTCTCTTTCTCGATGATCCTGGTTCTCCCAGCTGATCCATATTCTTTTGCTTCTTAATGTCATTACGCACAAGGGTTATCTTTCTCTTGAAAGTTGAAATTCTCGATCTGAACACATCTTCATTAACTTAGTATATGAATATTTTACGTTGGAAAGACCTGCTACATAACATTCTTAATAACGTTCAATTTTCGGTGGCATCACACTACCTACATAACGCTAACTAGCGTCAAAATATAAAATATACACTACAACCGAGGCTTTATATCGTTTTTGACTGTCGCGTGACTTACTTATTTGCATGATGAAAATCATTTTAACATAACCTGCTCAACTCTCTCTATTTATCTAAGTTAAATTCTTTAAAAATTAAAAGCTTCATTGAAGGTAATGGTCGTTGGTAGCCTTTCCCCCACCCTCTTTTTTCAGCATTTCTAAATTGGGTACGACTATGCTCGAATTTTGTGATTTTTGATCAGGCCATTAACCCCAATGTAGCATAATGTGACGTTTAGGCTGGAAACACCAAATATCCAACACTAAATTTGAAAATTCCTAGACTGTGGTTTTATCATACTTCTGGATTCAGTAAAAGATTGAACACCAGTACAAAAATATCTTAATTAGTATTAAACTAATAACTAAACTCCCTCTATCTAAAATGTGCAAGATTAAGAAATTTCGCCAAAATAATGTACCGTATGAAAGAGTTATATATGAGTCACACACGTCTAATTGTGAATACTGGTGTGCCTCATAAACAATTAATTATTATTAAATTGCCACGATGGCATAAATAGAATAGTTGAACTTTATAGCTATTCATTTTTAGTTCGAATGAAAAACTTACTAAGCTACTAAGGTCTAGTTTTGATATTTTCCGAAATAATGCTGACTTTACACTTTTTTGTCTGTAGTACCTATCCTTCAAGATTCCCATAAAAACTTATTAACACTTGTAATGCATTCGTAACTTTCAATGAAAAGAAAACGATTCGAGTGAAAATATTTAATAATATACTGTGGTATTGAATTTAAATATAATTGTTTACGGGAAAGACATTAAGATACTTGGTTGCAAACAATATGGTTTTGGGTTTAATACCCGCCCATGATGTATTAGAACTTATTACATCCATATACTGTTTTAACATTGATATGACAAGGAAGAGGTACAGGATGTATTCTTCTGATGTTTAACTCACATCCTGCCTTGTCTAGTTATCTTAATTGTTAACTCGCATTCTGGTTACCTATTCTGATCTACAACTCACATCATCGTTATGCATTCTGATCTCTAAATCCACTTCTGGTTGTTGCTTCTGATCTTGCTAGATAATATATTTCTTTGTCTCCATTTAGCTACATATTCTGATCTGTTGAAAAAACATTCTGATCTTTAACTCTCATTTCGGCTGTGTATGCTGAACTCTTAAGTCACATTTTTGCTGTCTAGTCAAATCTTTACTTCACATGCTGGTTATCTACTTTGATCCTTAATTCAGATTCTGGCTATCTATTCTGATCTATTGCTTATATGCTGATTGCTTATTCTGGTTTTTAGCTCACGTACTGGCTCCCATTTCTGATCTCTTTCTCAAGTTTTAGCAATATACTCTACTCTCCAACGCAAATATTTGGTATCTATATGAAATTCAAACTAACATTCTGGTTATATGGTTGCCTCTATATGAAACGTCATAAGGAACCATTCTAAGAATAAGTTAAAATTTCACAGGTTGTGGAGTTTTTAACTAAATTGTTGTTTTACTGCTTGTTTGTTTTTGTTGTTGTTTTTTCTGGAAGGAAAATAAATTTTACGTCTATGTTCAAATCTTATACACTTTCTGATATACTTGAGTTTTAAAATTATTTTGTGGTTCCGTAATCTGTGTATATTTTACAAAACTAAAAGAATTCAGACAATTAAGAAATGGGTGAGACAGCACACAAACACTACTCTGATTTAACTAAGTAGGATAAATACGTATAACCAAGTGCCAGTGAACTATATTTGTTCTATCCAAATTACCAGTAAATCTCCCACATCACCATTGAAAACACTAAAAATAAGTGAATATGTTTTGAGTTTGCAACATGTAATTTTTCAAGAGGTAAACAAGCCATTTCAAACCAATATATATCTCCAGAATGCATACTAACTTCTAAAAACAGTTTAGTGGGTCTTTCAATCAGTTTGATGTCATAATGATACAGTATAAAGCTACTTAATCAACTAGCTAGCTAACAGATAATTAGTTATAATTTATGTTGCTTCAAAGTTTTCCATGTATTATATACGACAAAAATATGTTTAAAACACCTTTCGAACACGAAAGGGAACGTTCTAAATTGAGGTTACAATAGAAAGCCGATTATCCGGATGTCCAATTATCCGGATCACATTTTGAAAATTCAAAATATGTATATAATTTCTTTGTAACAAACCACACAAATGTTAAACGTGTCTTAACGTGATTGGAAAACTTCGTAGCAAAGGCAAAATCTAGCCTCAGTTGCGACATTAGCCTTATTGAATACGGACATGTTTGGGGTTTCCTTAAATATTAAAAACGGGTATTTATTTTTCTTTAACTCAAAGTTGCTCTGTGTTGGTTGAAAATATCTACCAAACGCAAAAGAATGGTTCTTTCGCTGAGTGACAGTGTACACATTATAAACAAGTTTAAAAAATTGAATCTGGTAAAATGCTAGCAGAGAAATATTGTAAAATATATGTACAAGATACAATTTATATATATGTATAACTAAATTTCAGACACCCACGTAATCTATTTTTTCAGAAAACGTTTGAAAGCACAGTGCTATTATATGTAATCGCTTTTTACAGCTTTTTATGTTTGGTAAATTTTTACTCAGTCACTGAGTTTCTTACGTCCTTTCCTTCACATCACTCTACTGTAGTTTGTATGACTGCTTGTCGTTTTCTCTCCTCTACCTTTTTATTCTTATCTATTATATATATCTCTCTCTTCAATAGTTAATTTTACTCGTTAAATACAGTCTCTGCACTACCGTATATAATTAAAATAATTTACCCATTTTCTGTTATTCTTATCTTCTCCTCTCTTCTACATTCTCCAGTATATATTTTTATCATGATTTATATTTAACTTCTCTTTCACTTACCTTATTATCTCCTATATTATTTTATCTATTGTATCTTTTATTGCCTATGCTACATTTCTACTTTTGCTACATGTACTTTTCTATTTACTTGTATATTTTTATAACCCGGCTTGAATAATGTTGAATATATCGCTCTTTCATATTTCAGTTTTCCTTAAGGTATTTTGTTCATTGTTTTCTCCTTTCATTTATTCTGTAGAAAATTACTGAGGATAAATCTTTATTTAAATAGTCCTGCAAGTAGCTTCAAGTGTCTTCATAAGATTATCTAGTTGTGTTATTTCAGAAAATGTCAGTTATAATCAAGAAAATAACACTAGGTATCCCCTTAAGGAATTAGGGGACAGCCACAAGTATTTCTATGAGAAAGGTATAGGATGATTTGAATTACTACAAGAAGATAAACGATTCTCCAAGTTCTTATTGAAATGCTTAGAAATATAACTTCGCTTGTTTTCGTGAGGGATATAACTAAAATATTTCCGTTATGAACAATTAGGGATAATATATAGTTGCTTGATAAGAATCTGAGACTATCTGTAAAAGTTGAGAAAGAAAATCCAGGTATTTACATAAGGAAAATGGAACTCAGAAGATAAATCCAAGTATTTCTGACAACTTCATGTTTGCCTCTGAAGAAGAAAGGTCCACCTTTCGAAAGCGCTCGGGTTTTAAGGTTTTTATTCATTCCGACAACTTTATGTGATTTTCTAGAGAAACAGAATAACTACAGAGGTCTTTGATACTTGAGTAAGGAAGTACATTATGCTAATATAAAAATATGACACGAAAGGTATTTGGGAGGAACCAATCAAATGAATATTCTAGAGAACATCCAAGTAATTTGTTTCCCGGAGTGTACAAGTACAATGAAATCCTTCTTCGTCCTGCACGTGGGAAAAATAATGACAAGTAATGATGATTACGAAAAAAAGAAAAACAGAGAGACTGAGCCTTGAGAGGCAAAATCGAAGACAATGCTTGACGAAGAGTTCGTCAAGTTTTAACAAGTGCTCCAATAAACGGCAGCTGATCAGGAAGGGTTGAAATCATGGGATCCAAAGGCTCAGAAGAATTTTGATGTGAGGGGTTGGGGTGGGTGGGAGTACCCCGAAAAAATCCATTTTCCTGGCCAGAGTGCCAAATAAAATTCCTGGACCGTGCCCGTGAAATGCTGGAAAACAAATATAAAATAAGGATTAGTAGACAGAATTAGCAGCAATGTCGTAGTTATTCTAAGACATTAGGATAAGCTGGAAGGTTGAGGAGCTAAAGGTAGATGAAGAAAGGCTTGGTCGTACTCGATGTCGGACTCGTTGTCGTTTCTGGACGTGGGAGGTCGGCAAGGTAGGGCATACTTAGGTGTAAAACAAACCTTCGTGTAAAACCTAGTCAGACGGGTGAATTTTCTAGTGTCTTCGTCATGGCCACAACCGGTCTGGATTTTCCTGTTTTTCTTTGCAATTCTTGTTTGTGTTTCTTCATTAGATGACTGAGAGCCGTTTATGGATCTAGATATGTCACGTTTGTTAGTCTGCAGCGTCTGAGTTGATTGTGTGATCTTAATATTTGGGCAAACAAAGATTTAGAAGTATAAGTAAAAGTTTTGTTGGTGGTATGATCAGGTTTATATATCGTTACAAAGACAACAGGGATTAAATGTGACAGAAATGTTGTCAGTATGGGACATTATATAGGTAGAGGTCAAGTGTATGAGCGGTGAATAGACCTTGCCAAATACGGCTGATGTTGCTAGGGCCATTATTACGGTTTAATAAGAAATCATTTGTTTTGATAATTTCTAAACGGTCTCTTTCTTTTTTTTAGTTTTGGGTTGGTGTATGAGAAGAATTTCATTCTAAAGTATTTTCTGACCTGTTTTATATTGATGACATGGTATTCATCTGTACACATGTGACCTTGGTGTTCTTTGTGTTTTATTTCTGAGGAACGTGACGTTTGTCCTTTGTATTTCTACCCACATTCCCATGTGATACTGTATATGCCCTGTTTTAACAGGGATTATTTCGGATTAGGTAGAAAGATGTTAGTTTTAATTAAAAAGTCTAGTAACTTCGTTAGCAATTTCTGACACAAAAGGGAATGAAACAAAGTTGTTATGTTTTATGCTGTTGAAAGATGAAAGGTTAGAGTTAACACAATATTTTTCACTGTTTTGAAGTCTGATACAAGCCTTATTTATGATGTTGTGGTTAAAACCTCTAGATAGTGCTATATTCTTTAGGTAGTTCAATTCAGTAAGTAAGTCTTCTTTGTGGGTGCAAAGTTGTATGTGTGGTGGCAAGGTGACGGAATGGGGTTTCCTGTACATACTGGTGATAAATTTGTTATTTTCTTATTTTACATTGTCATCTAAAAAGGTACGGCAACTGTTGGATTCTATTTCATGTGTGAAAATTATGACACTGGGCCTTAATATCGTTAAGAATTCAGTGAAATTGAGTAGCGTCTCTTTCCGTTGTCGCTATATATTGAAGATGTCGTCTACTTACGTTAACCAAATTTCACGTTTCTTGGTCTGTATGAGGTAACTAAGTAGAGAGGGAAGGAGGAATTCCATCGCTAATTCATTATTTCGTTTGTAAAACTGGCCTTCATATGTAAAACAAGTGTTGTTTATGGAGTATTCTGTGAGATTGATAAGGTTTTCTGTTACAGGATTGTCTTCTAGCTTTTCTTTTAGATAGTGTAAGGCTTGTTCAACAGGTAATGAGGTGAATAAAGTTTTTATGCCGAAAGATGCTAATATATCTTCTTGGTTTAGTTTGACGTTGACAGAATTTAAATCTCTACTAAATATTGTATTGACGTAGGCTGCTAGAATTGTTTGTTTGTTTGTTTTTAATTATGCACAAAGCTACACAAGGGCTATCTGTGCTCTGCCCACCACGGGTATCGAAACCCGGTTTCTAGCGTTGTAAGTCTGCAGACATACCGCTGTGCCACTGGGGGGCAGGCTGCTAGAAAGAAATTTCGTTATGTCGTATGCAAGACCTCTATAATAACAGGTAGGCAAACAACGATTTATAAGCATAAGGAAAAGTTGTATTGATAGTGGAACATACTACATGTTTCAACAGAACATTGGTCTGTCTTCTTCAGGTATGATCAGTACTAAGCAATATAATATTTATATATCGTTACAAAGACAAACGACACAGGGATTCAATTTCGCGGAAATGGTGACAGGATATAGGTAGAGGTCAGTAGAATCAAAAACGTTATTCAGTTTATCAGCATATATTTCTTTATGTACGTAATTGAGTTGATTTACAGTATCAGATAACATGATGCTAGAAGAAAAAGTTGTCTTTTGTCACATAAGACAAATGTAAGCACTCGAATTCCAATATGGAGAAGTAAACTATAGACGACGTTTCTGACGCCGGCGCTAAACTTCTATAAGTGATTCTATAGGAAACAGAAAAATAAGTCAAAGCTTGAGCATAAAAAAGAAACAAACATGATTTCAGAGAATTTCAGAAAATTAAGAATGTTTTAGTTATGAAAAATGTCACATGTCTCCTTAAAAATAATAAACATATTCGTGTTAAAAAGATTATTTGTAATTATTTTGAACATAATGCCTCCGTTCTGTGAGGTTTGTAGTTAGTTAACACAATAACAAAATCCCGTTTAACGTGTTAAAAATCTCCAGAAAGAAACATTAACGAGACATAGATGATGGGTAATATTATTTAATAATTGTTGGTTGAATCACAAAGGATCATCTGAGTTACTGTATATTTTGAATTTTTCGTTTTCTGTTAAGCTAATGGCTGGTGAAATGGAACGATAATGATTATTATTTTCACACGACTCGTCGAACTTCCAGTATTGAAAATCTTTAGTTGTAGCTTTCTCGTGGGATTAACGCATGTTCGTGTATTAGCTTTCACCATCTAGTTATATAGCTATTAAGCCCACAACTGGTGTTCTTTACATTCTTGATCTTAATTAATAAGCACTCACGTTTTTAATTACAGTATCGCTATGACCAAGAAATGCAAATAAATCTGCTATTAAACGAACTGTAAGTATCAGGACAGTCTGGCGACAAACGTACCTGTTTATTAAAATATAGCCATAAATCTGCTATTAAACGAACTATAAGCATCAGGACAGTCTGGCGACAAATGTACTTGTTTGTTAAAATATAGCCAAAGAGCTAATAAATAGTTAAAATTCATTCATGCTAACAGGTCTGTATGTAGGAAATAAAAAGTACATGGAACGAGTGTTATACATTAGTGTCTTTTTTCTATAAATGTACCCTAGGTCACAGTGGTATGTCTGCGGACCTACAACGCTCGAAAATGGATTTCGATACCCGTAGTGAGCAAAGCACAGATAGTCCAATGTATGGCTTTGTGCGTAATTCCCCCCAAAAAATAACTTTATATAAATTTCTAGTACAGTTACTTGTCTGCGTTACCTAGAAAATAAGACTAGATCTCATTTTGAACAGGGAAAATATGTAAGTAATTGGAGGTATCCAGTACGATCATATAAAGAAGTGATTAGCATATGTCGGCACTCACTATTTTTAATCACTTTTGTCTAAGTTGTCTTGCCACGTGTATTTCACTCAGTCAAGTTCTTTAGTTCACTTTGGCTTTACATCTGGTTTCAAAGGTTATTGTCCAAAATTCAAAATCATTCTATAACAGAATGCGTGAGTGCTGTTGAAGGAAATATGAAAGGAAACTGAATAGGATGTGCATATGAAAACAAATTATCTGTCATGAGCTTAAATAACCTTTCTGGCCTTATCTTCCATTAGAGCACAATAATAGATCTGCATGTTCAGTTCAATGTTCCACCATGGCTAGCGATTAAACGGCTTCATCGACCTCTGTCTACATTTATTTTTACTATCTAAGTCAGTGGTCTTTAACTGAATGTGTGAGAACTGTTTATGTTTTACAAGTAAACCTCCGTAAACCATCATATAGAGACACATAACTGCATGTTTATTACTATCATAGATGAGTGTCCACATATGCTGTCATATCCTGTGAACCTTCTTTCTAAGCTATACAACTGTCTCTTGAGCAGAGTTAAGTGAACTGCAAATTACAAATACAGCAGAAATCATCAGGTACATAGGTCAGTTATCTCTAGACGCTAGTGCAGCAGTTTATCTAATATAAAAAGTACTTGTGCCGAATTATAATTGGAATGGTGCTTATTTATCTTAGCCATCCACCATGCAAGCCAATTAGACCTTTAAACCATTCTTCGTATTATTTGACAGCCACAGTAATTATCCATCACTGTCTCAGTTAGTTCTTTAATGTATTCAACAACTCTTATCTGTTGATGACAAAACCTTGTCGAAACGTTGTAGATTTGCTGTTATGTTAAACTTATATTAAAGTTTTTCTTCATTACCCATTCAAGCCGTCTCCAGCCATTATTAGTCTCAAAGCGGGTTCCTCGTCACCGAATTTGAATTCATCACGGCGATTAATCGAGGTTGTGTAAGTCTAAACGTTTATCTTTGTTATTCCATGTATAAAATTTTAAGTATTTTCTCTCTCTTATCCACCACCATAAACCAATCATACCATGAAATCATCTTTAAACTTCGTAACCTGAATATAAAAATCATCAAAAAGAGAAACGATATTTCCTTCATCAGACAGTGCCCCACTGAAAAGCTAATTCCTAAATTTGTAAAGGTCAAGTTATCGAACAACTTAAACCAGTTTTCAGATATTATCCAAAACATGCAGAAAAAACTCCTAAAAGCAACCCTGAATTCCAAATATCAAGAACTGGACTACTTACAAAAACTCAAACAGAAATTAGACCACCAACTAGCCTGCTACCTCAAACCAGATGATTACGGCAATATACAACGCGCTATCAACCAAAACTACTCATTGTTGAATCAAGAAAAAATATCCATGCACAAAAAGGAACTAGATCAACTAAGGAAACTATAACAACGTGAAGTGAAACACAACAATGCAGCTCAGCCTAACATTGTAATCAACAGATCT
>NW_013666239.1:27821-31263 GCF_000517525.1 Limulus polyphemus
AAACAAAGGCCTCAACTTTGCCGTAAACCACAAAACAACTCCATGCCTAGAGTTCAAGGCGTGTCTAGAAGATCTAGCCAGAAGACTAATGCCCCGCTACATAAAAGAACAAAAGACCACCTCTACCTCAAACATCCTCCAACTACAGAAAGAAGGAATCCATGACATCAACCAACAGACTTTTATCACAAGTAACTACAACAAAATGTGGTTTCACAAAGTTCTCAAAAATTGTATTTTAAATAACTTTTTCAAAGAATTCTCAAACAATACTATTAATATAGTCAACCAATCCAGTAAACTGAAAAGTAACCTCACAAGTAACGAGAAGTACCTGATGATGACAAAACCTTGTCGAAACGTTGAAGATTTGCTGTTATGTTAAACTTATATTAAAGTTTTTCTTCATTACCCATTCACGCCGTCTCCAGCCATTATTAACTCTTATCTCTCATCTACCCATCAAACATTCGCACAGTCTTCCAGTTTATGGTTCATGGCTCGTTACCGCAAGATCAAACTCCTCACTTTGATTGTGTAACTTTATGCATAATCAAAACCAAACAAACAAACCTCACTTTGAAGTTGTATGTACGCTGTAGGAGTGAAGCCTAAACTCTACTATACGGTCAGACAAGAGTATCTTAATATCCCAGGGCTGGTTATATGCGCAGGTGCTCCTTTATGTAGCTATGCGCGATAAATGTGAAACACACTTTCCGACATTCTTTACTCCATCGAGACATTCTTCTGTGTGTTCAACTTAATATGAGACTATTCCTCTAGGTACCAAAATTGTTTTTAGAAAACATACATCACCCTATTAGATTCGTATATTTTATCGATTTCTCAGAAATTCGTTCTCGTAACGAAAAGCGATATCAGTCAGTTTTATTAGCCAGATAAACCAATAACCATTATATATATTTTAGCCACAGCATAGCGGCTAATATAATGGCTTTGAATTTGTGTGTGTGTTTGTTTTTTTAAGTACAAACTTTTAGCTCATAGCTCCGTTATCTCTTGACCAATTTGGGATTAATTACAGTTTTGGATTCAGGAGGCCAAACCCTTTCGATTGATGTATTTGACCACTCCCTAGATCTGATAGATTAATTTAAAATCGAATCAGGCACATGCGCGACCCACGCTTGGGATTGCTGGCGCACAAAAATATGACGAATAAAAAGAAACATTGTTTGTTTTGAATTTCGCGCAAAGCTACACGAAGGCTATCTGCGCTAGCTGTCTCTAATTTAGCAGTGTAAGACTAGAGGGAAGGCAGCTAGTCATCACCACCCACCGCCAACTCTTGGGCTACTCTTTTACCAACGAATAATGGGATTGACCGTCACATTATAACGCCCTCACGGATAAAACAGTGAGGATGTTTGTATGTGACGGGGGTTAGAGCCCGCAGATTGCTAGTCGAGCGCCCTAACCACCTGGCCATGCCGGGCCGAAAAGAAAGAAAAGGTCTCATAAATTAATATATTTTAATCCTTACTAAAACAAGTTCAAATGCCGTGGCTATTGAGGATTCCCTCTTGTTTATATGTGCAAAACTCCATCTTTCTGTCGATCAACCAAGTTTTAAACTTAACTGAGCACATGTTTTTTCTCATGACAAACACTGGGTGTATTTAATAATAATAAAAACATATAAAAAATGCTAAAGTTATGTTGCATGATTCTTTAAAGATTAAATATGTTTAGAACAAATTGTACAGATTGTATTAATGAGAACATATTTTTGTTCTATTTTACTTAACAATGATTTGGATAATTTAAATTAATATTAACTAATACTAGCTACCAACATAGATCAGAACTAATATGTATATGACCCCCCCAGTGACACAGCCCGTGTGTAGCTTTGTGCTTAATTACAAACAAACAAAGAAACTAATATATATATATATATATATATATGCCTAGTAATAAGCATAGCTAATTAAATATAAAGCTCAAACTATACTACTTATAATGATTACAAAGCGTTGTGTTATCATCTGAGTTCCATCAGTGTTCATAAGTTCAATAATATCTCACGAAGTTTGATCATATCAAGAGGCTTAGGCTAGTCATAATAAGTCCGTATACAAAAGAAAACAATGTCCAATTATCATTATAATAAAACAATTAAACTAAAAAATGAAAGTAGATATATTAAATGTCCTGATTAATACTGTATGTATGGACAATAATTATTAAAATGAAATAATTAAACTAGAAAAAAATAAAAATAGATATTTAAAATATTCTGACCAACACTGTATGTCCGCACTGTGGTAATATATTATTGAAAATATAACCATGTCAGAGAAGAACAACAATTCTGTATTATAAAATAACTAGAGTCATGTGTAGAATTATTTATTTATAAATTCAGTGGAAAAAAATGAATTAGGTTTAGAAGAAAAAGTACTTTGTCGTCGTCGTTTCTACGTTGTATACAAAAAGGAAAATATGTAAATAATTATTCTTTATCGGAATAACTGTGATTGCTGAAAGATCTATGGTGATTCCACCTTTTGAAAGCTACTAAGAACACGACGCATAAAAAATGAGTGATTAGAATTGAAATAATATTTTCGGAAAAGGACTTTTGAAGAAAGTCTGCGAAAATTAATCATTCTGGAAAAATTCCTTTGGTCACAATGTTTAAGACTTTTGTTTGAAGTTTCGTTGTTTTCGGAGATAATTTGCAAATTGTTGTTGCTTTTGACCTGACTGCGCTAGCTATACCTAATTTTCAAGTGATAGACTAGAGGGAAGGCAGCTAATCAACACCACCCACCCACCGTCATCTAGTGGGCCACTTTAATCAAATAGTTGAATTTGGCAATTATTCTTATATGTAATGCGCCTAAGCATCTTCAAACTGATATTTCTTGAATGAATACTTTATTTGGACCACAACACACACATAGAGTCGTTAAATACTCCATAATTTTTATTTGCAAAATAGATTGACCAGGTGATGTGTCAAACAATTTTTTGAAATCTATAAATAAGCAGCGATAAATTAATATCATTGTTACAGTAGTCTGCCAGTGAAGGAGTAAAAGCAAAGATCTCCCCAAAGAATATGGTAATTAGTGAATAAAGGTAAATATCTCCCCAAAGAGCATGGTGATGAGTGAATAAAAATAGTCTCAAAGTATATGGTAATTAGTGAGTGAAAGCAAATATCTCCCTAACGAACATGGTAATGAATGTCCTCTAGCATGACAGTAGTTAACAAAGCCGTTTTCTCTGTTTAGTTAGCTGATGGATCTGAAATATCTTTCATATGAGTTTATTAAAAAAACACAAACCGAACGAAAATACAGCTGCATCTAAGAAAAAATATTTAGGTCACATTGTAAATGAGCATGGTGTGCAAACTGATCCTGACATGGTAAAAGCAGTGCGTGATTGGCCAACACCAGACAATGTG
>NW_013666239.1:32225-53108 GCF_000517525.1 Limulus polyphemus
GGTTTAAAGTAAGTGGCTATTGTTCAGGACGAACAATACTGAGGAAGGTGCAGTGTTACGACAGCGGAGGTCACGTGACAATTGTAACACGTCATGTGCTTCTAGAACGTTCGCAATTCGCTCACCGAAAAATACAAATTTGAAAGTATTTAACATTTTAGATTTATCCTAACTATATCACTTCAATTGTTTTATATTATGTTAAACGTGTTGAATAAGGGAAGGTAATACGAATACGCCGGCTCTTACGTACGTTACAGCTAAGCCTAATTGTGCTTACGGGTTTTATTGAATATGGTTGTTGTTCGAAGAACATATCTATTATAATAAAACCCTACCGAAATTTATTTTAATTGATGTAATCTTGCTGTAAGTCAATTACTATATATTATATTATAATATATTACAGAGCTGTAATATATTACAAATTCATTTTAACCTATATAGTGAACATCTGTTATTTTATCTTTTCGACATGGGGAAGTAGGTCGGCGTAAGAAAGTACTTAGACGTTCCCCATCTTACGATAGACACACCTTCTTCATCATCTTAATCACCCTTGCACTGTTACTTATATACTTAGAGATTTTGCTTTCTTTTTTTATAGTTTGTGTAAAATGTGACATTCTGAATAGAGCTCTTTTTTTGTTGATACTTATAATACTGCTTTGTTAATGTTAATAATTATAGCTTCCGCATATATACTACCGTTACTTTATAAACTAAATGTATAATTAATAAAAAATGAATATATCTCTCATACTTAGGTTTATAAATCCGGCTAGTTACTGCTTAGAAACACCTATGTGAATACTTTATGACTGTTGACTAAATTTTGGTGTTTATTTCATTCTAATAATTGGCTTTTGCTTTGTTTACACTTTACATGAAAAGATACGTATAGGGCTAGTAAACAAAAATAAGAATGTTAATAAATTCAATGGATTACTGATTTATTAAAACGAAGCACAAGTAAAAATGTATAATACATCATAAAATTGAATATATATATATATATTTATAGAAAATTACAAGTTCGTAGATGACTTAGGTAATACTAATATTATATTATTTTCCACTTACTCCAACTGTGCTACACGCTGTTTTCCGTGTTTTTAACAAAAACTATATACATATAACAGTAGTTGCAGTCTGTTTCAACAATCTGCTATTGTTTTTCATGTTGTTCTAGAAATAATTCGAAAGAAAAATAATATTTCATGTAATACGTAGTATACATAACTTTCAATAAATAAAATAAATAAATAAAATAATTCAATTTTTGCAAACAATTGGATTGTGTAGTTTAAACATATACAAATACAAAAAGTTGAGATTGATTTCAAATATAATAAATGATGCGTAAAATATTCGCAAAAGGTGATAAGGAAAATCTTTCAGACGTCCGTTAAAAGGTAATGTCCGTCTTCAATAAAGATCGGGCTGACAACGCTAGAAACCGGGTTTCGATACCCGTGGTGGGCAGAGCACAGAGAGCCTATTGTGTAGCTTTGTGCATAACAACAAACAAACAAACAATAATAAAGATCAAGTGTAACTTGTTCGTGTCCACAAACCTATCTATGTATCTACCGTGTATTATGTAATTCTTTTTAAATAAGATATAGCTCGAGATATTTTAAAATTCCTTCAACATATCAGTAGTTTTAGATAAAACATAAATGTTTAATAACTACTAAAAGAGTCCTGTTATTAACTGTCATTATTTCTTTAGGAAATCTGGAAGCTGTTATGTTGTAACTTGTTTTAAACAGCTTGAAATAATGATGTTAGTGTTAATAATAAATTTCTAGATCTATAAATCTATGCACGCAGAATGACGTATTCCAATAAATAAATAAATGTATTCAAGCATGCTCAAATGAATAAAAAAATGTATTCAAGTAGGTTCAAATAAATAAATAAATGTATTCATACATGCTTAAATAAATATATGAACCCGAAGCAACATCTTCAAAACAGCTACCCTTCTACACATATTTAAAAAGGCTAGTATATAATAATCTTAATATATTTTAACAACATACAAAGTAGAACATCAATTTAATCATGCTTATATAAAATAGGAATTTCTAAGCCTATAATAGCCGAGTACACATTTTATACCATAATAATTTTGGTGATATTATTTGAATCTTTATTGAATAGAAACCAATCATTTTAAATTATTTTATTCTTAGTATAAAAATAATGTAGCACACACACACATATATACATATATATTACGAATTATGCACTTAATCGAGGAAAAACGGAAATTACTTTGACTGATTGACTTTTGAATCCTACATTCACCTCGTTTAAAATAGAAGGCATATTTTGAAGTGCACCATAACATCCATATATTATTTAAGTGTATTGTAATGAAAGCGAGAGGAGAGAAAGAAGGTAAATTAAGTAATTGTGTCCTTGAGGTTTGGTACTTCAAACGCTAGCCGACACAGTTTTATTCTGTTATGAAATCTCTCTTTGTTAAACATATTGAAAAGAGTCGTTTGTTTCCGTATAGATTGTCCATTGCAGAATAAAACTGAGGGATGAAGCGTTGACGTGGATAGGAGCCTGTGTTCTACCATTAGAGGTCGCTTTTTCTAGGACACTCATTCGAAATTTAAGGTTGCCATAGAAACATGTGGGTTTTCTCTAGTTATAGACACACTACTTGGCTATATAACACTGGATCATCAGATCATAAGAGATTTTAAGGGAACTATCTCTCAACTGGGTGCGAATGAAAACCAGCAAGTGTCATCTTCGTTCAACTGGTCTACCGGAAGACATTCATTGTTTATCTTTTTAACAGGACTTTCACGGTATGTTTTTAATATCTGTTCAAACGGATAATATGAGCTATAATTTTTCGTTTTTAATTCTTTCACTATATGAGATATAGATTTTTAATAGCTGACAACAAAGATCGCACTTAATTTTTACAATATAATCTAAATTGACATATATATATATAAAATATATACAGCCAACGAATTTAAAGCATACGAGCGTGGTAAAATATCTATTTTCATCATTCATTTCTCTACTTTTCTATCATTCTGTATGTATAATTTTCTGCTAATACAATTCAAACTATTATTCGTTTAAAAAAAACCTGTAGTTTCCATTTAAATACGTTTTATGATATATTTTGTAGTTATGTGATTCAGGTTGTTTCTATAACCGTTTTATGATAATATGTTAATTAACTGCTTAGATAAATACCATACCACCACGTATATAGTTCAATTAGAAAGATATTTACAAAAAAATAAAATGTATTCTATTACTTTCATCTGTTACCCGAGTTTATTTCGTTTTTCAAATTACGTGTTTCAAATTAATATTTTTATATAAATTTCAATAAATGACGACTTGAAAAGGGTGAAAAATTCAACAGTCATAAAAATGCCCATAAAAATTAAAGTATCATCTAAAGTTCAATACAGTAAGTATGCTATTAACTATTATCTTTCTCAAAAATTATGCTAATCACTATAATCCTAAGACACAAGTATATTATCACAATAACAAAGTCTTTAAACAAAATATCTACATGTCTCTATCTTTTGAGTGGCTTTCCTCCTTAGTCTTGAGTCAATAACACTTGTATGAAATTCTGAGTAGTTGAAATACAGTGTACATACATATAAAAAATAAAGAATTCTGGAACGATAGAAAGCAAATCAAAATTCTTTAAAATGTTTTCATAAATTGTATCTTTTTATCATATTTCTTCCAAATTCAAATGGAACACAGGAGTTTCTCTTAGACTTTATTAAGGTTATCATCCGGTGCAACCAATTTTACTATCGTTTCGGGAACTGTAACGATACTTTACAATGCCATTCTAGAATATCGTTCGACTGATATTCAGTCGTTTTGTAAACTTTCAGTGTGTTTAACATTGATAACCAAAACATTGTAAATGTGAAAAAACACCAAGTTATAAAAAGAGCCCAGCCATGTGGTGGAAATACCAGACACAAGCTAAGTGAGAAGAAAAACCTGAGGCAGTCTTTTAATCTACTATTACTTTTATTATTAGTATTAATAATAGTATTATTATAAGATGTGTCACAGCGTTCAACCTGCTATTCTTATTTTCATCCGCTGAAATCAAACACACACAAGAGAACTTAAAAGAAACACTCTGTGCAACCTTGTTTTATACCAAGCAATTAGGCACAATTGTAAAAGCTATGTGGACAAAGGCTACTTAAATTATTTCTTCTAACTTAGCTTCTGTTGATACCTTCATTTTTTTATTCATTTCTTGCGAGTGAATGCTCCTCTTTAAATACTTTAACATAAATGATAATAACATCATAGTGACGCATTTCCTGGTTTATTTTTTGTTGACAAACAAGTGAATTATCATGGAAGTATAGATATCGGGTAATATTGAAATGATGTTTCAAAATTCACTGCATTTGTTGGAAAATACCGCAAAAAGAAGAAGAAAGAGAAATACGTTTTGTCTTACTTTGGAAATTATTTCTCTTACTGTATTACAGATATTGATTTTTTTTTCACATTTGACTAAGATTTTCTCAATCTGCATATTAAAAGTGGATCTGTGCTTCTGACTGGTGTAGTTTAGATGCGCCAAAACCTCAGAAATTGCGAAACTTTCTACGCTGTATAGAGAAGCACTTGTAGGT
Organism: Limulus polyphemus; assembly: GCF_000517525.1. Taxonomy (NCBI): domain Eukaryota; kingdom Metazoa; phylum Arthropoda; class Merostomata; order Xiphosura; family Limulidae; genus Limulus; species Limulus polyphemus. Next base: position 36,902 of record NW_013666239.1, read on the forward strand.
CTCGGAAACTACCACTCCCTTCCATTTACTTTCATCGTCTACTGATGATATCCTCAAAGCCAACTACTAAGGGGTAAACCACTTTATAGGACATATGACTTCACGTACGGTACCTGGCTAACTGGTAGACAACTGGACAACAGTGAAAGAAGGGTTACTAAAACAAACGTGTCAAAAGGATCCATGACTGAACCAAATTACCTATATCTCTTGCAGGAATAAATCAGTGAAGACCAAGATGTGAGAGGACTTAAAGACAGCCTCGGAATTTAATCATAAGTATCATAAAATATACTTACTCCCAGTTTTTCTTAATTGCTAATATGTTCAGGTTGATATTATTTGAAATGTGGGCACGTAGGACTTTTTAGAAAATCTGAATTTGACATTAGAAAGGAAAATGTGAATTTATGCACACATATATATTTTTTTTCGAAGAATACAACTTTAAGGGTGAAAATTGGAAGGAACGAGTATTTTTTTTTACTTTTGCTATTTTCAGAATCATAGTTCATTTTACAAATAAAAATGTGCATGTTTTACACAGTTATTCTTGACGACATTTAACATGCAAGTGTTGTGCAATAACACAGGCCTGGAATGGTTTTATTGCCTTGAAATTTTTACATGTTCTGCAGTAATTCCTGTATGCTGAATCCGAAAAAGAACTCAATTTTCTCCATTTACATTGTAGTGTATTTACTATTATGGCTGTTATTCAAAAGAATCAACTAATACATCATGGTTTTATTAATTTATTCGTCTGTGTTTTCCAACAAAAGTAATCATATCAGAATATTGGCATTCTTTGGAAAGTGTCAGTATGGCCATAGTTTTTGAACTAAAGATAGTAAGTTTTATCCACGTGTACATTATTTGAAATAATGTGTGATGAATGGGTCGTATTGATTGTTAAAACCTATTCTAATGACCCTTTAATGGAAGTCTTAAAAGGCATGTTAACATCTTTGGCGGTACGCGATTTGAAAGTTTTTGAAAATGTGTTATTCAGAGAAGTACGAGTTATGACTGCATTACTATGGGAATTGGGAAGTGATAACTCTATTACTAGGCTGTGATTACTAGATACTGGTACGCTCTAAACTCATCCTTTCTGTACTGCATGTGCACTTAACTTCCGAAAACCTGAATCTTTACTGACTGAGATTATACGTTGTTGCTCATCAGGATAACGTGTGAATGCATATTTCTTGTAAATACCTAGAAATGTTTATTTAGAAGTAACGATTATATGTTCCAGCCTGTAATATAAAATTAAAATTCCCTTCGACGATTAACAAAAATTAGTTAAACATTATTTGTGCTACTAGAGCCAAGCGTTTTTTTTTTAAATTTGTTAATTTAAAACTACTTATATATGCATCTACTTCTAAAGTCTAAAGTCTTAGAGAATTTATATAAGATTTATTGATGATACAAACTCTGTATACGTAATGGAAAATTCCTGTACGTGAGATATAGTCTAAATACGTAAAACATACTCAGTAAAGTAGTTATACTTCGTATACTGTCTTTATAAATAACCCAGAGTCAGTATAAGTGTTAAAACATCTATATGCATACTACACAGCGTAAATGAGTAATATAAAGCATATAAGCTTTAAACAGTCTACGTACATAATAGTCCGGAGTTAACCTGGAGCGGAAAGGACTAGAACGGCGTTCCGCCTCTTGAGGGTTCAAGTAATTAGCGTTCTTGGTCTTCTGATTGGAATGCGAAAGTGGATCACAAAAGAGGGTTCCACCTCTTTCAAAATTCCATTTTAACCTATGTATGAAAGGGGTTTATTTACTAGTATATTGTTTAAAGTCTTATTTATAATGGCCTCATTATTAGATTGTCTTGGTGCACTACTTTAATTAAACATTATTCTTCAGGTGATGGAAAACTAAACTTAAACAATGATCATATCCGCTAATAAATATGAACAGGATATTTTGCAGAAGTAATGACGGTTTTGCTCGTGAAGACATTAAGATTATATTCAACACCTTCTTTATTATTTTCACGAACATTTAATAATGCAGCCTCCCATTGAGTGGCTATGGCAATGAAGTAATACTGTATACTAAAAGTTTCTGCTGTATTTATAAGTTTGTAACTTCTCTTTAACCAGATAAATAAGTGGATTAGTATGTAATTGAACACAGAGCAGTGAAGTAGTTTTGTTGAACATATGAGTTTCCAATACAATTTGTAAAATTTTAAGCGGAAGATAGCACTTGTTTAATATTTATTATGAGTCATATTTATGTTGGGTTTTACGAAATGGGATTTTTGTGTAAATAGAATTATGTTAATTTCGTGTTTTAAATGTATTTTAACGTTTGGTTGAAGATTAAAAAGTTTTGTGATGTAAGGTCGCCATCTTCCCTCTCGTAATTCGTATTATGAATCTCGACTCAAGTATTAACATCTAAAGCAATTGAAGTTTTTTAAAAAAAAAAACCTTAACGGTTATACCTTTACCTTAATACAAGATGTATCATTATATTATTTAAGCTTATAGTTTGAAACACATCAGGTTTGTTTGAATGTCAGTTTATTAGATAAGTAACATTACAGTGTTAACATAATGATAAATAAACAAAACTGAGAAAATATGTTTAGTTTTTACGAAGTAAAAAGAAAACGCAAAAATAAAAATGAAAAGTTTATGCATTTTATATATATAATGAATAAACATCTTATTATATATATATATATATATATATATTTCATATATTGTAGATAGCTAGAAATGTTTATTTGAAGTAATGAGTGTATGTTCCAGCCGATTTAATAATATCATAATTTGCAGAGCCTACATACACGTTATAACATCTACATTAAACATAATACACAGGAAAACAGGAGTTTAATTGAACAGTACGATTTAAAAAAACAATATGAATTATGTTGTTTGATTGGAATATTTTACTAGTTAAGACAAACCATTGATTACTTTAATAATTCATTTTATTGATAAAAACAATATATAAATGGCATTTTAATTAGAAAATAAACAACTATTCAATTAGCATTTGTTGGACGCACTTTATAATTAAAACAATTCAATAACAAAGACATTCCATAAAGAGCATTTGTAACTAACAATTTCATCAATGTATAAGTAACACTCTGCAAAAATTAGGTTTTTGTTAAAGTTTACCTTGTTGATTTGCTTCAGTGATGATTTTAAATTTGAGACGATGTTACTCTGATGTTCTCATATTAAACTGATGTAAATTAGATACAAAGAAAAGTCGCTAAATTACGATGAAAGTATAACTTACACACTTTTCTTGCGACAAATTTTTCTCGCTTTTGAAGTGATCAAACATCAAATATTATTTAACTATTTAATTATCAGCCAAGGTCAAAATAATAATAAAACAATCAATGAAATCCAATGTCAAAAAGTTAGGTTTTTGTAAAATAAATATCAGTGAGAATTTGAATAAAGTTTAAGTATTTGTGATTCATTAAGAGTTAAAGAGAACTATATGGGTACTAAGCAAATGCTCTTTTATTATTACAGGTATCGGACATGAGCCTCAGCGTTCCAATAAAAAGTCACAATCTTCCCATTTGGGTCACTGTTCTTCCTCAACTTGTAGTTAACCGTACAACACCTAAGATGGATGACAACGATGAAGATGCAGTATTAAATAAAGACACTTTTCAGTCCATACTGGGTAGTTCTTTCAAGGAAGTGCGACAGGAACTTCAAACCGTACTTTTGTTTTTAATTTTTATCGGTAGTGTCATAATAAACAGTTTGGTTTTTATTTTATTCTACAAAAAAACAACTCTCCGAACCTTTTCCAATCGTTTTGTTTTAAACCTGTCACTAACTCATCTGCTTCAAGCTGTCATGGTTATGCCTTACATTCTCGTATCAGGAGCATTCGGTGAGTGGCCTTTTGGCAATGCTTGGTGCCAAGTAAGTGGAGTTCTATTTTTCTGTTTCAGCATGGAGACTGTATTTTCTCTGGTGCTCATTGCTGTAGACAGAAACTGCGCAGTCAATAGTCCACTCCATTATTCCATAACAATAACTAAGAGAAAAACAGGAGTTTTCATTTTTGGAACATGGTTCCTCGCCTTCGTCATGTGCCTTCCACCTCTCTTTGGAATTTCAAGAATACAATACCGCGAGACTTGGTATGCGTGTGCTCCAGTCTGGAACGCAAGTGACATCTGTACTGTTGCATATTCAATTCTGCTGTTGGTAGCTGGCTTTGTAGTGCCGTTAGTAAAACTTAACTGGAGCTATTGTTCCATGTTTCTTGCAGCCAAAAGTAGCAGTGCCCGCACTAGAAGACATGTAGTTGGTGCCAGTTTGACAGAAGTTCAATTGACTAGCTCTCAGAAAACCTACATTTTAAAGCGCAAACCTTACCGTCGGAGTGGTTCTTTCTTCAGCCAACTGTCCATTTTCGGCAGTGAGTGGAAGGCCATTAAAACTGGATTATTGGTTGTTTTTTCTTTCATTTTTTGTTGGCTGCCACTCTTTCTTGTTGTTGGAATCGAACCCTTTATGGAAACTAGTAGTTGGATACCAGATTACTTTTCTTCCATAGTCATCCTTTTCCCACTTAGTGCCTCTATAATCAACCCATACCTTTATGTCTTTCGCAACAGAACCACTTTGGCATACGCCAAACAGCTTTTCCGCTGTGGTAACTCAAATAAAGACATTCATACTTCTAAGACAAGGCTTATCAGCCACCACGTTCTTCGTTCCATTGATAAGCCAAATACGTTCTGTTCAAGTTGGCAATATAAAAAATCTGTTAGCACCGTACCAACAACTCTTCTTCAAGAAAACTGTCAAGTTGAAGGACGTCCTTATAGAAGTGAAAACAAAGCTCACCTCACCTTAAATCTTGAAGATAATCCGTCAGATCAACCATTATCAACAATTCCTCAAGAATTGCAACAAAGACCTCTTCTAGATAATTACTATTTGTTTTCTCCACCATCACCTGAGCATATTCTTGTCTTACATCTCCAGCAACGAGCACATCGTGATCCTAACTGCATCGAAACTATTGAGTTAAAGGGAACATCTGTCAATAACTTGGTGGACAACCTTAATGTCTTGGGAAGACATAAGTATCTGAGAAGAAGCACGTGTGCAGGTATCATCACGAGCGACATCGTTGAAATGGAACAGCCAACTAGACCAATAATTGCTCGCGCTCGATCCTTAGAACAGGACAAGAACGAGACGCAAACTGTCTCTTCTTATACGTCCAGATTTAGTGGCCAAAGGCGAAAATCTCTACCGCTTCGACGTTCTTTTTATCACATATCCAGTGACACTACTCTCACGTCCTCGCTTTCAACAGACTCTCAAGATTCCAGCACGCCGGTCTTTATACCTAAAAGTCGAGAAAAAATTCAACTAATCCGTCAATATGCTGTAACGAGAACTTGCCCAAATATTGACCAAGATGCTAGTAATATGGACTTGGACAACAACAGCAACGCGTTATACTTTAACTACAATGAGTAAGAAACAAGAGAAGAAAATGATACTGCAGAAGTCACAATGCGTTAACAACTGATACACAATGAAGAAAGGTTACGCAACAAAGGGATTCTGTGAAGAAGATAGTTCGTTAAATTATGGAAGTTTATGTATAATTAACATTTTTCATTATATGGGAGGGGGAGGTAGTTTTTCTTTTGCGTGAATCGTTTTCATGTAGTTATTTTATTCAAGTCAAAAGAAAAGCTAAAATCTTTAATATTGTTCTTAAGTAATAAACAAAATTTCTATACAGTGTAGGAAAAAGGGCATTTTTAGGTTTTTTAACAATGAACTGGTTGAAAATTTAAGTTACTAATTTCAACATTTCGATTTAATAAAACCGTTATGTAGTTTGTTAAGGTGTAAAACAGTAAAATCTCAAATAAAAACGACGACACCTGAGGTACTCTACTAATCAGTCCTTGTTCTAGCGTCCATAGCTCTGACATAAAGTATGGTTATTGTGGTTTCGAACTTAGAACCTCTTATACGATTATAGTTTTTGTGGCCCTTCTAAATGCTATAATTTCCAAGACCTTAGAACCTGCTGACTGACATTTTGTGAACGAGCGAAATAAAATATAAAGGTTACTATACTCTGTTTTAAGGTTGCACTTGCTGTAGATGTGGATTCTGAAACTTGTTAAAATACTTTGTACTCGAGCTAAATATGTTTATGAGGATTTGACTCTGTGGATATCTTATATTCACTAACTATCTGTTTTACTTTTAAGATTATATTAATTATTTTAGTAACTAATTGTGTAAGACTAGGAAAAGGATGTTCCCAATCGTTTTTGTTTTGTTTTCCTTCTGAGTTGGTTGTATTATATATGTATAAAAGCAATGCTCGTCACGTTTCTAAAATAAATCATAAATACTTTAATAGATTTGGAGATGCCGAGATGTTGCGGAGCCTTTTGACATATTCTTTTGTAATTACGTAAGTGTTTATCATAATATCTTTGTACTTGGAAAAAAAGCTTTTTCTCCATACACTTCTGATAATACAACTAATATTGCGAGTGTGATTTATAGATTTTTTTTTTACTGTAGTGTTTATTGTTGTTTTCTATATTCGTCTGACCTATAACTTTTTGTTGGGCTTGGAGACGATAAAAACGTTTGGCATTTGATACAAATTTGTATATTAAATCACAGATTTATCGTTTGTATTATTATTATTTTTTGTTTATAACCTTGTTGTAAATAAATAGTTTGATATCTAATAGAAACTGTGGGTTTGTATTATTGCTTCATGTTACTAGAATCTTCTAATTTTTTTCGTTGTTCTGATTGAGTAGTATTCCATCATAATATCTCGTAGTGTGTAGAAATATCTAGGCCTCGGTCAGACTATAAATACGCGTACAAAACGCAGTTCTAGTTAAGAAGAAATAAAGATAGTTAGATAGAGAGGTCCATCTAGACTGCGTGATTGTGATTTAGCCATAAAGAGCGTATTGTAACAACAGAGTAGAGAATAATAATTCGTCTTGTCAAATTGTGTTCTAAAGTAATTGAACCATCCTGTGTAGACTTTGACAAAAAGAAGACAATTAGTTTAAAGCGCTGGATACAACTGTGCTAACCAATGTGCAACGAACATTTGTACATATGTTTGACTCGTTTTAATATATTATTTTAAAACAAGTGGGCTGTGGGCTGTTTGTTTATCATTGCAATTTATCTCGAACAAGTCACAGACACATACTGTAAAGAATCTGGCCCATACTTAGAAATCTGACATACACTTTTGCTTACATACCATCAACTCTACTCTCAAACTCCATCAATGTTACACTTCTTACTACTCTTTATCAACCTTAGTCATAAACTTCATTAACGTAACACTTTTTCTATTTATTATCAACCTTACTCGTAAACTTCATAAATGTTACACTTCTTCCTACTTGTTATCAACCCTACTCATAAGCTACATCAATTTTACACTTTTCCTGCTTATCCTGCTCGTAAATTCCATCAGTGTTCCATTTCTTCTTGCTTATTATCAACCTTACACTTACCTCCGTCAATGTTACACTTCTTCCTATTTATTGTCAATCCTGCTCGTAAATTCCTCCAATGTTACATTTATTCCCACTTATTATCAACCTTACACTTACCTCCGTCAATGTTACACTTCTTCCTACTTATTATCAGTTCTACTCACTGTCAGGTTTTTACATATATATATATATGGATGGGCAAGATTCTTTACAATAGGTGTCTGTGACTTGTTGGTGATAAATTTCAACAATAAACAAACAGAACACAGTCCACTTGTTTTAAAATGATGTATTGAAACAAGTCAAACGCGTATACAAATGTTTGTTACACAGTTTTAATTAATTGTCTCTTTTCATCCAAAGTACATACAGGTTTCTTCAATTATTTATAATTCTTTCTACTCTGTTGTTACAATACAATCTGCAATAATTTCACTTAAACAAAGTATCACTATATGCTCTTATGGCTAAGCTTACAAACACACAGACTAGATCTATATGATTATATCTCTCACTAACTTTGTCTAACTTGAACTACATTTATAAATAGCCCAACTGAAGCCTACAACTATCCATACAATAAAAGATATCAATTAGGATGTAATAATACTCGAGAAAATGTTAGACGGTTCTAGTAACATGACGCAACAATACAACAATCGCCAATTTACAATAATTGAACTATACAAGGTATGATTTACACAGTTACGTAAAACAAACCTGTGATAAACTATCGCTTCTAAAAATAAGTAAATTTAACACTGAAACAATACTTAAACTAAAACAGTCGTGTGTATCTAATATTCGTAAGTTCCATCGACGTTACACTTTTCCTACTTATTATCAACCATACTCTAAAACCCCATCAATTTTACACTTCTTCCTACTTACTATCAACTCTGAAGGGAAATTCCGTCAATGTTTCACTTCTTCATACTTATTATCAAGAACAATACTTATATTATTTTTATACTATATACGAAGAATGTTTTCCATTCATGCACAAAGTCTACTGATACAGTCTGCACTGAAATTTGCAGTCCCCTTGATGGTTTCAATGTGGAACCTATAGTTCTGGAGATACAATGCCCACCCCATGATTCTCACACTGTCGGTTTTGCACCCTCGATGTATGAAAGTGTCTGATAGTCCGTATGGATGATCAACTTCTTTTTGTAGCGATAGTTCTGGAATTTCTGGACGGAAAACATAATGGCCAGACACTCTCATTCAATCAGAGAGTAGTTCGGCTCAGTATCCAACAGCATTTTAGTGATGTACATTACTGAAAACAGTCCGTTTTGGTGTTCTTGCAGAAGTGCTGCTCCCATTTCAAAGTCTGATGCATCGGCATGACAATGAACAGTTTGTTGAAGTCTAGCATTCTAAGGAATGGCGAGCTTCCTAACATGTTCTTCAACTTTTGGATGTTATCTACTGTGATTGTTCCCACTTCATCTTGTTGAGATGGTCTTTTTTGGTCAAGTCTCTCAGTGGTGTAGCAACTTTAGTATAGTTTGGGAGGAACTTTCTGTAATATCCTGCTAACCCCAGGAAGGATCTGACCGGCTGCTTGATCATTGCAGCTGATGCATCTTGTGTGTAGGTTAGCTTCTCCTTTTACATGGCTATCTGCCGTTCACCCACTATGTGTTCAACAAAGTCCAGCACAGAATAGATAGTCTGATGGTCAGACCTGCTGCTCGATGTTGGTGGTTTTATGTAACTTTTTCCTCATCATGCAGTTGAATGTTACTGCTGAGTTAACTAATCCAAATGGCATCCACTTGAACTGGTAGCATCTGTCTGGTGTCACAAAAACTGTCCTCTCGTTAGATCCTGTCTCAATCGGGATTTGGCAATGTAAGAGCTTGGCCCAGTCTAGTTTGCCATGATAGCCTCTGGGTTGCCCATAGGTTTGGAGCCGAACTTCGTCACGAGATTCAGCTTCTGGAAGTCTATGCAAAAGCGTGTTGAGCCATCCCTCTTCTTCACGATTACGACTGCTGAACAGTAGGCTGGCTTCAAAGGCTCAATGATATCAGCTTCTAACATTACCTCAATATCTTGCTTGATCAGCTTTCTCATCACATAGGGCACCCAGTAGGCCTACAACTTGACTAGTTCCATAGTCATGGTTTTGATTTTGTGTTGCACAAGGTCTGTCTTGCCTATTCTATCTGTGAAAATATCTGCATACTGTCACAGTAGATCTTGTAGCTCTTTCTTCTGCTTGCCAGTCAGTTCTTCACTAATGTTGACATCTTTTTTGCATTTCATCTCCACCCAGCGGTCTTAGTTCTAATTGGTCTTTATATTTTATAACAAAATTGCTGTCTTCAGGTTTGGCATATATAACAGTGCACCTTCAATAACCATCTGTGCTTCAATAGCTGGATCAGCAAGGTCTTTTTCCCTCTCGAAGTACCTTGTCAACAAATTGACGTGGTAGAAATTGGTCTTCTCCTCCACTTCTACCTTATAGTCCATTCTGTTGGCCACTTCCTGCACCTCAAAAGTTCCCTTCCACTGCAGGGTTAGTTTTTTGTTGTCTGTGGGTAACAGAACTAAGACCTTCTCTCCGACTTTGAAGTATCGACCCTTGGCCTTTTTGTCATAGAAGTGCTTTTGACTGCCTTGAGTTGCATACAAACCCTCTCGAGCAAGTGGACAGGTTTCTTCCACTCAGTTTCTGAGATCTAACACATAGTGGTATATGTTCTTCACTTCTGAATATTCTCCTATCCACAGTTCTTTCAATATCTGCATCAAACCTCATATTGGTCTCCTATACAGTAACTCAAAGGGTGAAAATCCAGTATTTGCTTGTGGAACGTCTTGGTAAGCAAATAATACTTCCTGTAGGTACCTGCTCCAGTCACGTGATCTTTACTGGTACATCTTCTTCATCATGCTCTTTAAGACTTCATTGACTGTCTCACAAAGTCCAATACATCTGAGATTGTACGGGGTGGCAAAGAGCTGCCTAATGAGTCTGCACACCTCTTTCATCAGTTATGAGGTAAACTGGGTCCCTCTGTCGCTCAAGACTTCTTTTGAAAAGCCTACTCTGCAGACAAATTTCAGGAGGGCTTCTGCTACTCTCTCCATCTCTATCTCACATAGTCGACTTCTGTCAGTACATACTGAATGCACTTGTCAGATACAGGTGCTAGTGGTCCAATTAAGTTCACAGATATTCTGCTGAATAGTTCTTCTATGAGCAGCATCTCACCCAAATATATCTTGGCTACCATCCCTGCAGGTACTTCCTTTGGCAGATGGCACATGACATGCAGCATATGGTTACATCTCTGATTATCCCCCGCCCAGTGGAAGTTAATGGTGATCCTTTTTGCTGTCTTCTTTGCTCCTAGATGTCCTCCCACAATGGTATCCTGAACCAACTTGAATATGATATTCCGTAGATACTATGATGTGTTTAATTTCCTCATTAGAACTGCCTTGATAGATCTATTACAGCAATTCCTTCCAGTCCTTTATTCTGTAAGTTTTTCCCGTTTGTCTTGTGCTCGACTTTCTCCCGGGCACAGTTCCAAAGTTTCTGCAATGAAGGGGCTTTCTTCTGTGCTTCCTTCAGTTCCCATAGACGTACATTCGGGATGTTGTCTTTCGAGACTTGCATGGGCTTGATTTCTTGCTTGATTTTCTCGTCATGAGCTCTTATTGTGACTGCAAATGCTTCATTAGTCTTCTTTCTGTCTGGTTCCTCCAAACTTCTACTGCCTGGTATTGCCAATCGAAAGTCCTAGATGGGTGCCTTCATACACATGGCCTCAAGGTCTCCCACGTAGTATGAAGCTTTCACCATTATTCTTGCTATGGGAAATTTTCTCACTGTTTCATCAATAAGCACTTACAAATGTTCCTTGCCTGTCATCTGGACATCAGATAATAGACTGGTTCTCATTGCTGCATCCAGTGTCTTATAGGACTTTCACTTTATTTTCCCCGATATAGAATTCACCTACTGGCATGTTGTGGCTTGTTGGCAATGTTCTCAATGTTTGTCACATGCTCCAATCATCACTGACATTGTTGATGCATTTGCAAACTTGAGCTGACCATCAAACATGCACTGCTTAATCATGGTGATATCACTTTTTTCTTGTGGTGAATCGGATGTGTTGTTTCAATTCTGTTTCTTCTGACAACAGCACCCATGGTCTTTCCTTGTTTCCTGCTAGCAACTTCTTTGTGGGTACCTCCAGTTGCTTTATGTTGAGATTTTTGCTATTGCTTGTTCATGACAGACTTGCACTCATTCACAGTGTACCCCATTTTATATCAAGCATAGCATCACTTCTCCCATTTGTTTGTTGACGTCTGGTCAGTCACCCCTGGTTTTGACTTTAACTGGTTATTTTTGGACTTGCCAGTTATACTCTCAAAATGTACTTTCATATACTGTTCTGTCAGCTTTATCTTTTCGTGCACGCCTGTTGGTACTCTGCCTTTTATGAACAGTGACATGTCTGTGTAGCATGTGATCATAAACTGTTCATGTATTAGTATATCTACAAGTCATTCAAAACTATCTTCACACTTGGCCAGGTTTAACTTTTCTTAACTTCCAGCACAAACCTTCCTCACAAAGTTAATAGCATTCCATCCATGGCCACTTGTAACCAATCTTCTGGTGTTATGCCCCCATATACGTGTAGGTGTTTTCCTGTGAGAAGGGGCTGAGACAGACTGCCCAGTCACCTTTGTCCCAGTTCTGACTTTGAGCAAATCTTTCATACCTCTCCAGTAAAGCATCTGTGTCGTCTTTCTTTTCATCAAATTTGGGCAGCTTGGGTCAGCTGACGTTGACTCTATTGTAATTCTTGGGTTCTTCATCTTTCTGTTGGGTGAGCTTGGCGATCGCAATTTGTGCTTTTATTCTCTCTATTTCCAGTCTCTCCTCCCTTCTTTCTCAATTTGTATTCTTATTCTCTCTTCTCTATTGACACTTTTATCTCTCTAGGCCTTGTTATTGTATAACAAACTTTCGTTGATCAGTGTTATTGAGCCCACATCACTCACTTCTCTCTATCCTTTTATCAATATCAGTCGAAATGGTTATAAAGTGTGGTTATAATCGCCACAATATTTTCTTTACCACTACTGCTGTGTGTATGTAGGCCTATTTTCTCTGTCGTTCACGTCTTCCTATACCACCAATGCATAATCATGGATGGCTCGCCAGTGTCAGGTTTTTACATATGTACGGATTGGCAGGATTCTTTATAGTAGTTTTCTGTAACTTGTTGGAGATAAATTTCAACAATAAAAAACAGCATGCAGTCTATTTGTTTTAAAATAACATATTAAAACAAATCAAAGTATATACAAATGTTCGTTACACAGTTAATCGTCACAACTGTATCCAGAGCTTTAAATAATCGTCTCTTTTCGTTAAAGTCCATCAAGGCTGATTCAGACGAATTATTCTCCTCTGCTCTGTTATTACAATACAATCGGTAATTCACTTACATTACACCATTGGTTACCACTATTGTATGCAGAGCTTTAAATAATTTTCTCATTTCGTTAAAAGGCCATGCAGGTTTGTTCCATTACTTTAGGACACAATTGAGAAGACAAATTATCCATCTCTACTCTGGACCCTAGGTCCATCATTATACAAATTTTAGCCTATATTATAGGCATACTTAGACCTATACTAACTATTAAACTAGGCATTGCACTGTGACAGATTTATTGACTGAGTTAATAGATCTAGATGTAACATTTGTTCTAAAAGTTTGGCCTAATAAATCTAAATCTAGAATTGATGAGGCAGGGTTATATCTAGATCTGGGTAGATTCAGTACAAGGTGCTTTCAATCTATGCACCCAAAGCTAAGGTCTAATTTAGATGTATAAAGCTAAATTTCTGACATTATTATTACATCTAGATCCTATTCTAAGACTAAAAAGATGGAAATAACAGGTCTAACATTAATGTTAGTTCTAGATGTACTAGCAACTTAATCTAGGAACTGTAATTTAGCACCACTAATTAGTTAACCTATATTTAAATTTTCTCATTCTATCAAAACCTTTAATATTAAATTTAGCCTTTGAGCCTCTAAGCTTATATTATGTTATGATTACACCCTTCTCCACAGTGTGTGTAATTTTTATTCGAGCAATTTCAGACTTGTCTCCTGTAATGTTCATGTAGCTAAACCTATCGAGTTTTTAAATGTGATTTAGCAACTGCCAGTAATTTATATGGTGCTCATAAGCATGATTTACCAGCATATACACTCATCTGCATTGATTTTCTTACTGTTGTGTCACATTAATTAACATGAGTATGGGTGGTCTAAATAATGGCCATAATGAAATAATAATGAAACCAGGTCTAGATGTGCCTAACTAGTCTTGAGTTGCAAATATAATTATATAATTTAAATATAATTTATGGTTAGGAACTTAGGAAAGTAGAATGCTTCCTTTCATCTGACAATTTGCATGTTGCAACTAAATAGTGTAGTCAGTATTTATTTTGCCCCCCAGTAGCACAGTGGTATGTCTGCGGACTTACAATGCTAGAAACCGGGTTTTGATACCCGTGGTGGGCCCAGCACAGATAGCCCATTGTGTAGCTTTGTGCTTAATTCCATACAAACAAACAAACAGTATTTATTAATTTATTCTTATAGACCATTATGTCGAAAAAAGAAAGTGGGGCACAGGGACACAAAAGACGTGCACAATTTGCAGCTTCAATGGTGGAGTCAAGCAAATTGATGAGAGCTTTCCTTGCAGGAAGTGATGACACCAGTATGCCAGCATCTTTTCCTTTTGATGGCAGCAAAGAAGTCAAAGTGCAAGATTGTGAACATGCTATTTCATTTGAAAAAGGAAACAATGAAGAAACTGTTCTCTGTCCTGTTGAAAGCTACAATAATAATAAAAAACAAGAGGATTCCAATTTGTCAGAAACAACTCCACAGAATAGTGTTGCTAAGCTAAAAGAGGATTACCTAATAAATATTTTAACACATAGGGACATTGGATTTATGAAGTTTAATACAACAGACTCAGCAGTTGTAACACATGCACATTGCACAGAGATTGTTAGAGTTGGAGCACATGAATTTCAACATAAAGAAGGTCCATTTGATGCCAAAGATGGGCGTTCCATGACTGCATTTTGGTTCAAACAACGCCTTCTGAATGAACAAGAGATCAATCGTTCCTGGTTGATGTATTCACCTCTACATAAACAGCATACTGCTTTTGTTGCTTTCTTTTTTCATCTACATGTATGACATCCGATAGTCAGTCTGCTTTCAAAACACAGGGTGGATTCTCTAAATTGAAAAAACTGAAAAGTTAAATGCCCATGAAAATAGTGACAGTCATCGTGAGTCATTTGCTGCTTGGAAAGGAACCGAGCGCTGAATTCGTCTTCAAAGTGACATTGATGAAGAGCTACAAAGGCAAATTCAGCAAGAAAAAATAAATGGAGAGATGTACCGCGACATTTGCTGGATTGTACACATTACTTAGCTTCTCAGAATCTTGCAATTCATAGTAATACTGAAGACATAACCTCAAACGAAAACCCTGGAGATTTTTTGTCACTTTTGCAGTTATTAGCAAAGTATGATCCAGTATTGAGAGAGCATTTAGAGCATGTTAATAACAAGCAAATGTCAACATCTTATCTTTCTCCTGAAATCCAAAATGAGTTTATAAATCTCATAGCTTCACATGTGCGAAATTATTGTTTGTAAGCAATTCATAGAAACAAATACTATGGTATTCTGTTTGATTCCACACCTGACTAAGCCCATCGTGAGCAATTGGCCCAAGTTATTTGGTTTGTTGACATTGACTTTAAGACAAGAAAAGTAGAAGTCAAAGAGTCATTTATTGACTTTATACAGATAAAGGAAAAAGATGCTGCCAATATTGAGAAAACAACAAGCACAAAATTAGAAGCGGATGTTCACAACGTTATGATAATGCTGCTGTCATGTCAGATCATCTGTCAGGTGTTCAACAAAGAATTCTGAACAAAAATCCAAAAGCAGTATTTATAAACTGTGACAACCATAGTTTAAACTTAGCATGTCTTCATGCTTCAAGTCAGAAAACAACAGTTATTACCTTTTTTGGTATAATTGAAGTCATTTATAATTCCTTTGCTCATTCAACAACTCGATGGGACGAACTGCAGCAGGAGCTTAAGATCTCTGTTAAGCGTGAATCAGAAACACAGTGGAGTGCAAGAGAAAAGGCAGTAAAAGTTGTACATGAAAAACTGGATGAATTGCTAGGACTGTTAGAGCAATTAAGTGAGAATGGTAACACAGCTGAAACAAAATGTGGTGCTCATAATATTCTGCAATGCATGCTTACATTTTATTTTCTTGTACTTTTGCATTTTTTGGAGAAATATTTTTATCATCTATCAATCGAGTGCAGAAACGTCTTCAGGACCCAAAAATGAATTTTAGAGAAGCAGATGCTGATCTTGATTCTTTGGAAGAGAAATTGATAGAATCACGTGAAAAGTCCTGTCAAGAAGCACTTAAAGTGGGCAAGAATCAATGTGAAACATGAGGATTGATCATTGAAAGAAGAAAAATACGTCGTAAACTAATGCCAGGTGAAAATGTAGCTGATGCT
>NW_013666239.1:54027-57966 GCF_000517525.1 Limulus polyphemus
TTGCATGTTACAACTAAATAGTGTAGTCAGTAATTATTGATTTATTCTTTTAGCCCATTATGTCGAGAAAAAAAAGAAAGTGGAGCACAGGGACGCAAAAGACGTGCACAATTTGCAGCTTCGATGGGGAAGTCAAGCAAATTGATGAGAGCTTTCCTTGCCGGGAGTGATGAGACCAGTAAGCCAGTATCAGTTCCTTTTGATGGCAGCAAGGAGGTCAAAGTGCAAGATTGTGAACATGCTATTTCATTTGAAAAAAAAACAATGAAGAAACTGTTCTTTGTCCTGTTGAAAGCTACACTTATTATTAACAAGAGGATTCCACTTTGTCAGAAATAAATCCACAGAATAGTGTTGCTAAGATAAAAGAGGATGACCTAATAAATATTTTAACACACAGGGATATTGGATTTATGAAGTTTGATACAACAGG
Source organism: Limulus polyphemus (assembly GCF_000517525.1). Classification (NCBI taxonomy): domain Eukaryota; kingdom Metazoa; phylum Arthropoda; class Merostomata; order Xiphosura; family Limulidae; genus Limulus; species Limulus polyphemus. Next base: position 54,461 of record NW_013666239.1, read on the forward strand.
CTCAGTAGTTGTAACACATACACATCGCACAGAGATTGTTAAAGTTGGAGCACATGAATTTCAACATAAAGAAGGTCCACTTGCTGCCAAAGATGAGCATTCTGTGACTGCATTTTGGTTCAAACGACGCCTTCTGAATGGAAAAGAAGTCAATCGTTCCTGGTTGGTGTATTTACCGTTACATAAAGCAGCATACTGCTTTTGTTGTCTTCTTTTCTCATCTACATGTATGACATCCGATAGTCGGTCTGCTTTCAAAACACTAGGTGGATTCTTTAAGTGGAAGAAAATTGAAAAGTTAAATGCCCATGAAAATAGCGACAGTCATCGTGAGTCATATGCTGCTTGGAAAAAACCGAGCGCCGAATTCGTCTTCAAAGTGGCATTGATGAAGAGCTGCAAAGGCAAATTCAACAAGAAATAAATAAATGGAGAGATGCGACGGTTGCTGGATTGTACACAATATTTAGCTCCTAAGAATCTTGGATTTTGTGGTCATACTGAGGAGATAACTTCAAACGAAAACTCTAGAAATTTCCTGTCACTTTTGCAGTTATTAGCAAAGTATGATCCAGTAATGAGAGAGCATTTAGAGCGTGTTAAAAACAGGCAAACATCAACATCTTATCTTTCTCCTGAAATCCAAAATAAGTTTATAAATCTCATGGCTTCACATGTGCGAAATTATTGTTTTTCAGCAATTCGTAGAAACAAATACTATGGTATTCTGTTTGATTCCACACCTGATTTAGCCGATTGTGAGCAATTGGCCCAAGTGATTCGGTTTGTTGACATTGACTTTAAGACAAGAAAAATAGAAGTCAAAGAGTCATTTATTGACTTTATACGGATAAAGGAAAAAGACGCTGTACAATATGCACACTGTGGGTAGTAGCATTGTCATCCTAGAACACGAAGCTATTGCCAAACATTACCTTATCATATGGCAGAAATATAATATCCATGTGATGCCCGTAGGAGGCGCGAATGACGTTTCCCTGGAGGATATAAAGAGCAGTTTTCCACCATGAGGAATACTTGCCCAAATATGTACTGCACCACCTCCTATGTGTTCTCTGTGAGAAAGACAGCCTTCCCTCATCTGTTCTATAGGCAAACGACGAACACAAATCCTACCAATAGCTTTACAAGCCGGAAACAGGACTCATCTGATAAGATGACATGTTGGCAGTGCCCTAATTGTAAGTTGGCATGTTGTCTTGCCCAAGTAACACGGTGACTGCGGTGAATTCTTATTAATATCGATTTACAGAAAACATTTTTTGCAAAATAACTTTGTTTGGTCTGTCTCCTATTCACTGTTCTTCTGGATACCCTGGAATGAATGTGTTCATGCCATTCCTGTCATCTTTCGACCGTGACGTGTTAAGCTGATCAAAACACGGTCATCTTGGGCAGTAATTTTTCGGCATCTATCAATAGGCTTTCCTGGAACAACATTTTCTATATTCCAATGAGGTTTCAGGATGCTGGATACAGTACACTGGGGTACCCTACTGTTTTGGCAATGTCCGTTTGCTTCATACCATTTCTGGACAGTCGAACATTTTGACTCCCTATAATTTGTGTCAGGTGACGAGGCAAGATTTTACACCAAGTACAGAGAAATTGTCTGAACAAAGTGTTTTGAAAAAGATTATACCTAAAGTACAACCTTTTATACAAAACAGGTGTGCATGCGTGTTTTGACAAACAAATGCTTAAAACAACTTATATAGACGAGAGTAACAACTCGTACACGTTTGTCCGATCATACACTATCTTCTCTGTTATTACTCGGGCATTTACTCAATAACTACACTATGCATGTAAACAGTAACATCAATATAGAACAGTATGCAACATTTTGGTTAAGACTGTATTAAAACCATAGGTTTAGGGTGTAACTTAAAATTGGTTGCATATTAGCCTATTTATAAACTACCAAGGTTATACGCGGTTAAGAATTGGCTTGGCCAAGTTTATTACAGTTATATTATATTATATATATGATTATAGTTGATTTGTTCCAGGTTGTTATTTATATGTCACTTGATACAGACTACACGATGGCCACTTGCTAAGTCTGCAAAAGATTATTATAAGTTAGATGGCCAGGTGGATATAGCTAAATCTGGTTAGTTGCTGTAGTCCACAAATGCATACAAATTAGCATGGACTAAGGTCATACTCTCTTATTGAATTATGTATTTTCTCTCTCTCTCTCAAGTAGAACTGTGCTACAATATGTCTCAAAATTTTATTTTTGTTCATACTGGTTCGTATCTAAAAGCGGAAATAGACATCGTTAGCTACCATTCTCTATCATTGTGAGTTCAGTTAGGTGAAGTTCGTACGGTGTCTTCACATCACGTGTTTAACATATTTGCGTTTTAGATTTAATATTATATACATGTACAGTATGTGTATCAAGCATTATTTAAATCTTTCAGGAAACTTTCAAATCTTTTATGTACATCGTTAAGTTGTTGTATTTTTAAACATACGGAATTAGTTTGCCCTAAGGAGCATATAAAAAAACTAATAAAGATCCAGGATTGTGTTCATTATCAAATATCAGATTTGTGGAAAACAAACTGATTCTAGACTGGAACAGTTTTCGGAAGGAAAGTTGAACAAAACTAATATACTTACTACTATTTATAATTTATGACAATGAATATAAATGGTATAAAGAAACGGTGCACGTTAAAGGTGTAAGCAGCTTTACGAATGTCGTTGCAAGACCGTGTAAACGAATATCCGTTGTTGCCTTTGGCCCATCTTGACTTCATATTTATAGTCTACAGTAGCAATATGATTATTTTATTACCATCTTAAAATGAATACGATCATCAGTTAAACCTTAGAATCCGCTTATCTCACAAGCACTACGATGAACACTTATATAGATTTTATATTGTTGACCTGTTATTTAACTTCTATTGTACATATCGGTCTATAAAAGACATTTCAATACTAATAATAAACGATCTTATAACATCAATTTTGTTATTTTTATTTAATTGAACACTAAGAGCTAAGAGAAATATCCATTGTCATTGGGACACCAGGACCTTCCAGAAAGAGACTTGCAACAAGTCGTACTCAAACCGTGGTAATGCGAAACGTTGAGTGTACAGTTAAAGAGAAATAACAAATGTGGTGTTATAAATGTCGTTTATTAGTAGTGTTAAAATCGTTGACTCGTGTAACGTTGAGTCTTTGTAACGAACAGCAGCGTGTTAGTAGTTGAAAATTCACTTTTTCCACCATTCATATGATGGAAAAACACAGATATTAATGTATATTCAGGTGAAATGTCAATACAGGAACACATGCAGCAATTTTACACTTATCAGAACGTAGTTGTAACGTTAAATATTTCTTAAACACGTATAACTGTCATTTGTGGTTGAAAACTGCCCAATTTAAATATACACCTGGAAAAAAGTTAAGCACCCCCAAATATTTTTCAGGATCGCTTATTGAAAATAAGGTTTAAT
>NW_013666239.1:58893-62968 GCF_000517525.1 Limulus polyphemus
GTCACAAGAACGTTGAATCTGAATCACTTGAAAAAAACACGGGGGGTGCTTAACTTTTTTCCAGGTGTATATAATATTTTTTTCGGTAGCCTTTCATTAGCCACGTGATGATTCAATGCATGTATTATATTCTGTAATCGTACTAACGACTGCTGTAAAAACGTCAATATAGTCTATTCGACGGATAATTTCTTGTTTTAATGTAAAATAAATAAATATACATCAAATGATACGAGATGACAGATGACATTTACAGATTTATTTTGTTTAGGTTTTCTATGTATTTTGTATAGAAAATCAGTTATTTCACTCCATATTGTTACTCATTTTTTACATTTTGTGTTGTAACAGACAAAAAAAACAGAAAATAAATAATAAATTTTTAAATAACTATTTAAGTATATGTTTAAATAAAACTTTGGCCCGGCATGGCCAGGTGGTTAAGGCACTCGACTCGCAATCTGAGGGTCGCGGGTTCGAATCCCTGTCACACCAAACATGCTCGCCGTGGGGGCGTTATAATGTGACGGTCAATCCCACTATTCGATGGTAAAAGAGTAGCCCAAGAGTTGGCGGTGGGTGGTGATGACTAGCTGCCTTCCCTCTAGTCTTACACTGCTAAATTAGGGACGGCTAGCGCAGATAGCCCTCGTGTAGCTTTGCGCGAAATTCAAAAACAAACAAACAAATAAAACTTTACAGTTAAAAGGACGCGAGTTAAAACTACTTAAAAATACCAGGTAGGTAATGGTTGAGTTGCAGGGCTTAGGATCTGAAAGTGAATGGCCACTAAACACTCTCCATACTTTAAAACAGTCAATCACGCTATTCGGCTAAGAATACTCATGTTGACAGCGGGTACTGCTGAATTTCTGCTCTTTCTCTGATTAACAGCTCTAAATTAATTATGGTTACTCCGGAAACTTAAAAGTCACTAACCTGTCCATTTAGCACATGTGTTGCGTAAGGTGCTACTCAGATTGAAAATGTCAACACTTTAACGATAAATATGTCACACTCATAGTTGTGAATATTTATATGTATAAATATATTCAATTTCGTAAAAGTTACATGATGATATATATAAATGATATATTTTGTGATTCCACCCAAAACTCAACATTCACCTCACAAGACATGCAGGAACTATATTTTACTTGATAGTTGACAGTAAAATGAATTAGTCCTAATTTCAGTGAATAGAACATTAGATTAATTTCACACTATTTAAAATGATTACTCGTGTCTGTTTAGCTATGAAATACCAATATGTTTAATATTTATTGTTTGTCAATATATCTAACCATCCATCTGCTTCATTACTAAAACAAGGCATTTTCTGTTATCCGAAACTCCAAGAATTAATAATGAAAAAAAAATTAAGAAAACATTATATTCAATAAATATATTTATTCAAAACTTACCTTTAGTTACTTGTTTAAATTTTCAATCATGATTCATGATTCATAAACATAGTAAACGAAGCGCAGTCTATTGTGTAACTGTGTAGAAACAAATAATACAAAAAAGTCATCTTCGTGTATTGCGATTGATTAAAACGTCTTTGTATTTTTGTAAAGGTATATTAACCGTTCAATTTATTATAATGTTTAAAATCTCTTCAGAATCACTGTAAATTGACCATCATTGGGTATCACTAATCTGATATAAGTCAAGTAGCTAGCTGGTGTTTTTAAGCAGCGTCTGGGCAGAAGGTCTTTTAACAAACATAACTTTTAATGACCATAAAGCCGATTAAGAAGTGAAATGTGTGTAAGCGTCATGGAGACTTGTATTAAGGACAAATTATAAGAGAAAGATTGGCAGGATTTAAGTAGAGAATGTATTTAGATATCTGGAGAGTACCGGATGTTTACAGCCAATAAGATGTAAACGCCTGAACATTAGAAATAAAACTTCAGAGAATCTAGTTTGTGCTAATGGCCTCTGTCAAAACAGAGGATAATTATCACTAAATTAAAATCGAATATGAATAGATTTTTAGCTCTTATTTCACAAAAATTGTACTTTTCAGTTTATTTGTTATGGTATACACCTGGGTTTCATTATGAGCAGAATAATAATAATAACCATAATAATCATTGAGATTTTCTATTCGGTAATTTTACTTTTTTATATACATTACATTATCGCATTTGGCTGAACTTATAACTTTGATTAAGGTTCTCACAAGTAATATATAAAAATAACTTAGATACAGCTGGAAAAACTTCAAGTTGCTACAACTACAAACTTGGTACATAGGCATGAACAAAACTAATAAAGTCAAAGGATATTTTTACTACTGAAAACAAACCACTGATAGTCAACAGTAGCATTGAACTCTATGATAAGAAAGCAGAAAATTACAATGTTTTTTTTAACCTGAAAGAGCCTTCAATCTTTACTTGTATGTTTTAACCACAGTCTGATATAGAACAGCAAGGGAATGTGATTCACACGATCACAGGAGGCTTCAGTGATCCGTTTCATGATTCTATCGATTTTGGTATCCATTGATCCAGAAACGCAGCCGTGAGTTCAATGTCCCAGAGAAACCGGCTTGTAAATAACAAAAATGTAATATAGTGAAATATTTTCTTCTCAGTAATCTTACACATAATTTGTTACATTTTGTCCATAACAGCAACCCCTGTTCTGTGCCTTTAGTAGCACTAACGAATTTGTTTACAAGTCAGAAAAATAATTTCATAAGGGAATATTTTAGACTCTGTACTTTTATTTTATGGATATTATATACTTTGAACTTTCGAAGACTACTATTATTTTCCTAGGGTTTTCAGTAAAAAAGCTTTATTTCTTTGTTTTTAAGCACAAAACTACATAACTGGCTATCTTTTTCTCTGTCTACCACGGTTATAAATACCTACTTTTAGCGTTATACGTCAACAGCTTTATAGCCAGTAAGAAAGAAACTGGCCGATACAAAATAAATAAAACCATGTTACCATAAAAAAAATAAACTGAAATCAAAAACTTACTTCGATCTTTTTATGTCAAATGGTTTTGAGAAAACATTAATTATTCATCTCATTCAAAACGTTTTTAGATCTGTGTTGTAAAATGAACCACAGCTAATATTTTACATTTCTAAGAAGCTAATAATTTTATGCAAGTCAATACGATCATGAACCAAAACGATTTCAGATCAAAATATTGATATAATATTTTGACAAGGCTTCATCACTATCTTCAACAATACTAAAGCTGTTTGACAATGGAATTGGTGAATACTTAATATATATTAAGAATTTTGAAAGTTGCAACGAGTAAAGAATACTTTTGGTATTTTTAAGTCAAAGTGCGATTCTCGACAATATAATAAAATAGGCCATATTACTAAATGTATATGTTTCTTATATATGTGCAAAAATGGTAGGTGTCAAAATAAAAAGACGTCATGCTTAAGTTTTGATTCTATGAACTTACAGAACAGTTTTAGTTTCGTTTTTGCTACTAGTGTTAGTTATGTTGACTGTTTTCCATGTAGCTTACTAGTGTCAGTTAACATAACGTTTTGGAACAACATGGGACCTATTGGTCCATCTCGGCTGTTCTATCATCTAAACTAAAACTATTAAAAAATAAATTATAAAAAATCTTAAAACCAGCCCTTATCATTAATATACTTATCAAGCTTTTCCTTAAACTCACTTAAATGTATTGCTTCCACAACATCCGAAGGTAACCCATTCCAAAGGCCAACCACCCTGTTATAAAAATAAAACTGTCTTACTCCTACCCTGCCAAAATTTATATTTGTGTTCCCTAGTCCTACTATTCTCACTGTTAAATATGAAAAAAGACGATGCATCAACACTAACGATTCCCTTTACAATCTTAAACACCTCAATCAGATCCCCCTAACTCTTCTTTTTTAAAGAGAAAATAATCTCATAGATTTCAACCTCTCCTCGTATGACAGCCCCTCCATCCCAGACACCATTCTAGTAACCCTTATCTGAACCATTTCCAACAATTCAATGTCTTTCCTAAGGTAAGGATCCGAAGATTGAACACAATATTCTAAAAGTGGCCTAACCAGGGACCTATA
>NW_013666239.1:63702-68488 GCF_000517525.1 Limulus polyphemus
ATCTCCCACATCTAGAGAATTAATTTTTTACAAGACTTTTATGTGGCACCTTGTCATATGCTTTCTGAAAATCCAGATACACCAAATCTACATTCTTACCCTTATCTGTATAGGCAGTAACCTTTTCAAAGAATTTCAAAAGACTTGTAAGGCAAGATTTTCCCTTAGTTGGGACAATTTTTACACTTTCCTTGAAAAGAAGAGTTGAATTAGCTAATTTCCAATCCTCTAGTACCTGCCCACTGTTCAAGGATTTACAAAAGTATTAGAAAATGACTCACATATCCAATATCTATCCTCCTCCAAAACCATTGGGGAAGCATTATCTGTTCAGTGCCTCCAAAAAACTCAGCTGTCCAATTCACAAAAAAATAAGTCTTGTCGCATCCCATAACAATGTGTTTTTTTAATTTGTAACCAAAATATCATTATTTCTTACCTCCATATGCAGAAAAACATTGAACCTAATAGAGCAATGATCACTTGCACCCAGATGTTCCCCAGTTTTTTCCTTTTCGGTCATTTATATATTTGAAGTTAACAATAAGTCTAAAATAGCATTGTTTCTGGTAGGTTCCTTGACTAACTGGTAAAGAAAGCCATCTTGAACAGTTTCCAAAACACTTTCTTCCTCATGGTTTGCATCTGGCATGTTCCAAACTGTATGCCTGAAATTAAAATCACCCATATTTACAACAACATTAACAGATGAGATCTTAATTTCAGTGTAAAGTTTCTCACTTCACCATTATCATTTGGTGGTCTGTGACTTACAAGAGAACTCTTATAGTTTGAAACTGGAATATGTAGTATGTATCACTTTAGGAGCAAGTCAAAGAAGAAGATAATATATATATATACAAATTTGCTGATATTTTTACGCATTCTATTACAACAGGTATTTACTAAAGTATATTTTCCTACTTCTATAATTTAGGGTTTATGGTGTACTAGCAGCAGGGAGGCGCATTTCCGCAGGGATTTTCTCAGAAGAGCAATAATTCGTCTTTTATTTACATATGAAACAACATCACTGCATTATACGTTCAGCGGCCAGTCATAATCTATAGGTATCACGTCGTGAAATTACAGTGAACTAAGGCTAACGCTCGTATTATGAAGTACAAGATCTACATTAAAGTTTATCTAAGTCTTGTAGGGAATATGAAGAGACTAAATCATTCCACAAAGAAAATTAAAATAACCGAAAAGCATTTCAAAACATCTCAGTTTGCTAAAATTGCGCCAAAATATCTTATTTGCAATCAATTTAAAAAGAAAGCATTATAGACAACTATTTATTCTTTACTAAGTTTAAGCAGTAATGACGATTACTTTAAATCCTGCTACCAGTTCTAATAAATAATTCATTCAAATCGTATCTTGAACATTGATGAACGCTTTTTTATGACTTATATTAACGTAATATTCACTGGAAGTAAAAACAACCACATGCAAGGCATGGTAAGAGATCTACCTATATAAATATAATAGTACTGTCTGTTGTATGTCCATCTAACTACTTACCAGAGTTTATATGGATATTTACCAAAACTGATATGGAGATTCATTAGATCCATGCGGGGCAGATACAAATTTTCAGTTTTGCATTTTGTGTTTTGCAGTTTTTATGCGCGTTTTTGCTTTTTTTACAATTATACATAAGGGAAGCAACTTTTCATGTCCTAATATAACTTTTCATTAATCATAAATTTACATAACTTTCGATCAAGGGACGGGTACTCCCACTAGTATATCGATGTATTTTTAAATATAGGTTTGAATGTACAAGTGTTTTAATTTAAAGAAAATGAGACATGTCTCATTAATTTCTAGTAATTATATTTTATTCCGTATAAATCATTATATTACTGCTTTATTTACTATAATATTAATATTATCGTTTGGTTGTCGCTTACATATATTCCTTTGCAAATTCTTAATACAGACTGAGGAAAATATAAAATGAAATGAGGTCGTAATAGTAAAATATATATTACATACATGAAGACTAATTAGGAAAGTATTAGTTCCTAATGAGTTAAAGGGTTGTATTGTAAAGACTAATTAGGAAAGTGTTAGAAATTGTATCTAGAAATCAAAATTGGTTTTATAAACTTTTCGAGCGTCTGTAGGACGCTACTGTGGTAGTTTAGGTACAACTATAGCCTGCCTCAGATATTTAGTAAAGCTTTTTTCTCTTCGAATTTCTCTATTTGTCTAAAACATATCGTTAAAAGAAAAGATATGATGAGATTTGTCCTTAGGATACCCAACTATTAAATCATCAGTATCATGTAGTGTAAGTTATACAGTTTAATATTCTAACCAGAGCAAAACTAAAAATTAACCTCGTAATAAGTATAGCTAATTAAATATGATTATTTTTCGTTCTTACTTGTAAAGATTAGAATACAATGTTTTATCAATTGTTATTCATATCCTTAAATCCAATAATATCTCACGAGGCTTAGTCCCCAATATGCATATTAAGCTAACAATGCAAAACAATATCTTTAGCAAAAGCACAATAAGAAAAATAAAAGATAAAAATAATAAAATTAGATACAGTAAACATTCTAATAATATAGGTAACAATAAAGAAATAATAGAGTATACCTAACGTAAGGAACACATAAACACTAGCTGTTAGCTTCAAGTACTGTTGTAGATTTAATTACGTTTGATAGAATACCGATATTCAAAGACTTCAAATTACTGTGAAAGCTAATAAACATATAGAAATACTTTTAGTAATTTATTTCAATTTGAAATAATTTAAGATTCTCAATTCTTCATGAGCAGATTTGACCAGTCAAATTTCAGTAAAATATCCAATAGATCGCTTTAACGGTTACAGCTTTCTTTATTTTAGACCTCTTGGTTCCTACGTAATAAATCGACAGTGGTGTAGGCGAAAACTTGGTTTCTTTCTGTCAACCAAGCCATCATTAAATTTCTGAAACGATCGAGGGAGAAGTGAATCATTTAGTATAGAGTAAAAACTGGACTTATAACGGAGGTAGGCACTAAAACAATAGTTAATAATGACAAATTTTAGATAACACAACCGTTTATTTTAGCCACTTTACTTTATAGAGAAATATGTTTGCAAAGACTAAAACAGGTGAGCTTTTAATATCTTCTGTCAATCGTCTTTACAAAAATAAAATGTACTATTATCACATTCACACAGGAGTGCAAGAAGAGCAGTTTCTTCCTTTCACGTGAACTTGTAAACTTACAACAACTAATCCCACTTCACGACAAACCTATATATATATATATTGGTTCTATTTGGTCATTCCTTTGCAGTAGACTCATGGTATAGAGTGTTATGTTGTTTAACTCATCGTTATGGATACAATGCGCCATTCTGTATACTACCCAAAGCCATAACGATAGACATAGTACTTAGAAGACATTCCTTTTTGAGCTACATATCAATGTTTAAATAGAAAAATAGCCAAAAAACACAAGAGTTAGGCTCCTTATCTATTCGTCTAATACTATAGTTATGCCTAAAAATAACTTTCCAAAACGATTTTTGTAAACGTATTTTTACGTGTATCAGGAATTAAGAAAATAATTATCTAATAACATCTAAACTAGTAAGTAGTTATGAACAACTGACTTATATACCTCTGAAAATAGAATAAACTCAAAATCTAAATTTATCGTCCCCCAGTAGCACAGCGTTATGTCTGCGTACTTACAACACACTAGAAACAGGGTTTCGATACCGTGGTAGGCAGAGCACAGCTAACCGATTGTGTAGCTTTATGCTTAATTACAAACAAATAGTTACTTACCCTTTTAACTTTAATTGAACGGATTTATTTTCGACACTTATCGAAATCTGTTTTATTCAAAATCCATGACTGAATTCCTAGTTACATTTGAAATTCTGTATTAGGAACACGTTTCAATCACAATTATATTTTCCCCATAGACGTAAATATATATTTTCTTCATTATAGTTTGAGTTAAATATATTTCAGCTCACACCTAAACACGTCCTTAATATCATATTATTTATGAAATGGATAATGAAGTGCGTCGTTGTAACAACTTTCATCTTGCATTAAAGTGGTTTAAAAAATATTGGTGGGAACGTTGCATTATATTATGAACCTTTACAGTTATGTTTCTTTTTTTGCTACTTTCTAACAAACTTGAAGATTATAATACTACAAGGGGGGGGGACTAAAATGCCAATATAATAACATTTTCTATTTGTTACCCCTAGTATTTTTTTTCTAAAGCAGCCACCTTCTCATTATTAGCTACAAAAAGGTAAAGGGATGTGAGACGTTGTGAGCTTCAGCACCCCATTTGCTCTTTGATTTTTTTGTTTTTTTTTCAGTTTGAGAGGCAATCAAAGAGAAGTCTGGTGAATGGTTTATCCCCCGATATGTGAATCCTATTTCTAGATACATGTTCAAAACAAGAATACAGTTACTATTTCGCAACCTTTTAACTTGTGCCCATGTGTTATTTGTTATCCTATTGTGTGATTACTTTTTATTTTTCTTGTAGAGGGAGACTTTGTTCGATAAATTAGTATATATTTATAGTAATAGTATATAATAAATAGACCCGGCAAGTATTTTATCTTTGCCCTTTGGATTTATAATCCCTAATATGGTAAGAGAAAGTGACTCTTATTACTCACGTGTAAAAGCTGGAAATTCTGATGGTGATTAAGTTTCGGTTTTGTTTGATGTCGATTCCTTTTGTCGTAGCCATGACACAAGCACACACAACTATCATTTGTATAATAATG
>NW_013666239.1:69488-83303 GCF_000517525.1 Limulus polyphemus
CATCAGTGATGTATGTTAAAATAGTTTCAAAATCTGCAGCACAATCTTCTTCATTCCTGTGAAAAGACAAGATAAATCAGCTAAGCTCTATCAAAGAGTATCCTGAACTCTTTTCATCTTCATGTAATCATGAGTACTGAGCTGATTCCGTACAGTTCAACACGCTCTTATATGAAACTGTTATTCTATGTTCGTTATAGAAAACTAAATAATTATTTCGTTATTTAAAAGAAAAACGTGACTTAAGTTTATATTCACGAGTAACAGCTACAGTTATAATTTACATACCATAGTTGTCTCATTAAGTACGTAGCAGCGTAGAAATAATTTCAGTTTATAAACCTCCTGGTTGCTTTTAGAAGCTGGCTGTAAAATCACTGGTCTTCACTGTTAACGCTAACTAATCTCTTCCTGGAATTCTAACATGTTTTATGTGCCTTCTAGTGATTATGTGAGGGGCAATGTTCGCGTTTACGTCATAGTATAATGCTAAGTAATTTTGAAATCCTCAGAAGCCGTATCAAGCGGAAAATTAGCAGAATATTAATATATAAAATAGCTTCCTTTTTTATTAATTTTGAAGTTCTTAAAGAGAAGGAAATGGGAATATTTTGATCTATCCGAATGTAAATTTTGACTACAGCAAAATTATCTGAACACAGCCACGTAGATCCTTATGCAAAACGGCTTGTTGTAGTTTTCATCCTCGAACATACGCACGCGGTTAAGCTTTAATCGTTTGAGGATTAGCAAGTAACTTACACAAGGATCCTAAAGCAACAACCTCTTCTTTACCAATAGGTAAACTGACATCTGTTGTTTTGGATTATTTTCTTTCCTCGTTTTTTACTTTCTCAGGGAAATCGTTTCTGCTTTCTAATATTTCTTTCCCTCCTTCATAGAATTCTCCTGATCCAGAGATGCATCTAATTTCGACATTTTTTATTACATCTATTTAAAAACACTGATTATCGTCCTTTCTTCATCATTTTTATGCAATTTGTTATTATTCCCCTTTCTTATTCTTCTTATTTTTATCTCTTTTTCTTTTCAACGACTTTTTGTAAATACAGAGGGTTGAGTACTTTATATGAAAATAGTTTTAGAGCCTCACCACTTCGCTACCGTTCATGTGTCACACGACCGGTCATACTCTATCTGACGACTGTGCATCTTGACAATAGCTCTATAACGTAGTTTCCATTGCAAAAGGTTCTGGTTGTATGGCTGTCATGTTTAAATCAAGTTAATCCTCCCTGAATGCTTTCCTATATTCATCTAGTCTACGAGGATGACAGTTTCCCATCGTCCATTTCAACAGCCTGATCGTACAGAAATCCATAGCTTCTGTGTCAGGCGACTTGACCTGTATGTCTTCGTATGGAATAGCATGAGTATCAGTTTCATTCTCCAGCTGTTTGAGGTATGCAACAACTAAACAGCAGGTATGGCTGTAAGCCTTATCTTGGTGAACCCATACCATTTTGGCCTTATTTCTAAACGGAGATCCTTCTTGATTCTATTGCTTATAGTTCGTGTTCGTGGATTATAACTTACGAAACGCCGCACTTTACTTACTATGGCTGGGGTGTGATTTGTTGCAGGTTTCTTTCTGGCTGATCTTGTTTCTCCAAGTTGTTAAATATTATTTTTTTCCAATATCAGTAAGTATAAGGGATATCTCCATCTGGAAAATTCTAAATCCTCAATTTGAATATATCTTTATTTCCTGAGTGTAAATATATTCTGAGTCGGAAATGGCTGTTACATATTCTTACCACGTAATTACTTAAGAAGTGCAAAATAATGTAGTTCTGATACGTTCTGTTCCACCATGACTTCATATTGGCTGTTATTGCCACATGACTTGCTTATTTTGCATATCGAAGTAAATTATTATAATGTACTCAATCTTGTATGTTTCACGTTAGTGGTTTCAACATTAGTAAAATATTGGAGCCATGTTCTATCAGATCACTTTATTCAATTAGATTAATCAACATTCCACTTACACTGCGTACATTAAACTGTATTTTTGGGATTTGACCTATTAACATTCAATAAGGGAGTTTATTGGTTGTTTTCAGTTCGGTAAATATAAAATGAACTGCGACTGTGTTTGATGATAAAATTTAGGTTTTAACCACTTTATAAACAGCCCTTTCTAGGACACATATATTTTCAAATATCTTGATGTGTATTTAAATATTCTACGTTAGTGAAACATACATTTATTTTAACATAACTACTGCCGGTGTATTGCTTATGAAACTCTGCCATTCCCTTATAACTTAAACAACAACTGTTGATACCCTATTTTTATTGGCATCAACAGGTCACTACCACAGCTAAAAATTTTTATTAACTAATGTCTTTATCCATTACATATATATTTAGTTGAGCTCTCATGTAATGACAGTTGTGTTTACGAGTGCCACTGTATAGTTAGTTACCTAGAGAACCAAAATGACAGCGAGAAACGTGCTCTGGTTTTTATTGAACGGTGTATATATAGTAAAACGAAACTTTCTATATTTTAATAAACTTGCTTATTGTCATCTTTTTTCTGCGCCCTTTATACAGTTGATAAACATTCTTTTGAAGTCCTTTATAACATGCTGTTACCAGGATATTACAGAACACTAAACAGTTTCTATGCTTCAATTAAGCAAAGCTGGTGATGTATATTACTTAGTTCTGTCAGAAGTAGTAATGTTTGGTTTCAGTGAAAGTCTGCCTCAGCTTCGCTACTGGGCCCGGCATGGCCAGGTGGTTAGGGCGCTCGACTCGCAATCTGAGGGTCGCGGGTTCGAATCCCCGTTCCACCAAACATGCTCGCCCTTTCAGCCGTGGGGGCGTTATATAGTGACGGTTAATCCCACTATTCGTACAGTAGGCTACTAAGAGTAGCCCAAGAGTTGGCGGTGAGTGGTGATGACTAGCTGCCTTCCCTCTAGTCTTACACTGCTAAATTAGGGACGGCTAGCGCAGATAGCCCTCGTGTAGCTTTGCGCGAAATTCAAAAACAAACAAACAAACAAGCTTCGCTACTGATAACGCAACAGAAATGGAAGCACTCACGACTTACGCTCTACAATAAAACACTAACACTCCTGGTTATAAGCCGTAAGATCTCTCAAGTATCTTATTTGACATAATTTTCAAAGTAACATGTAAATGCAAGTAATACGCAGTGTAATATTTTTTCTGTTTGTTTACATTGAATAATATGTGCAATAATATCAAACAATTAATAAGTTTCTTACCAATTTCTTTATTGATAATGTATACTGAGGTAAACTATTCAGTGTGTGGCACATTGAAGTATTTATAATACCAAGACCACATACTTTTAATAACTGTAAGTGGTTAATTAAGCGAACTGTTTGAAGAACAAGTAAAACATTTAACTAAGATATTAACCTTTACCTTACCGACTTGATTTTATACCGTTCATTACGAGTAGGGTTAATATATTGCATCAAATTCACTAATTGAATGAAATTGTTCATTCTTATATAAGATACATAAGAAACTTCAGCAGTATTTAATGAATTTAATAACAATATTGTCGTTTATTTTGTGACTCCTATGTTATTAGGAACTCAACAAGCAAGAAAGTCATGGTTTCACAAGCAAGTTGGTGCATAAATAATTTAATGAACTGTGTTCAACTAAATATTAATTTTAAAATCAGATCTACCAACACATACAATCACTCAACGAAAATGTAATATAAAATTAATTATTAATTCACTGGTGATTAGCTACTGTATCTATCTGATACGAAAGTTCTTTAACGCGTAATGTTTAATTTAAATTGAATTGAAACAAGTCATGACGTTGACAGTGGATGAAAGATTCTTACATTGTAAACCCTTATAGTAACAACCCTTACTGGCGTTTATGTAAATCGACAAGACCTTGTAGTAAAAAATTTTACTCGCGTTGTACAAATCGATAAGACCTTATGTTAAACGACAGGGAATCCTCAATAGCCGCGACACTTGAAATTCTTTTAGGCAGAATCAGAGTAAATTAATCTATGAGACCTTTATTTCCCTTTTTTTTAGCTATATTTTTGTGCATCAGGAATACCAAGCGTGGGACGCGGGTATACCCGATTCGAGTTTACTACTCACCAGGGCCTCTACCAGCCTACCCTCAAATTTAAACAAGTTTTAGGCAGGTTTAGAGTATATTAATCTATGAGACGTTGGGCGTGGTCAATACATCAATCTAAAATAATTATATCTCAAATCGGTCAAGAGATGAAGGAGCTATGAGCTAAAAGTTTGTACTTGAAAAACAAAACAAAGTCAGAGCCGTTCTGTGAGCCGCTCAGCCGCGGCAAAAAATATCACTGGTGCTGTACAAGTGGACAAAACCGTATAGTAAAAAAATCGTATTGACATTTGTACAAGTTGGCAAGACAAACGCCAGCTAAACACATTGTAAAAGTATGAAAAATAAAACTTCATACCTAACCATCTTTATGAAAATCAAACAATTATTCATTAGTTGATAGAAAAGTTTGTTTGTTTTAAGCACAGAGCTATACAGAGAGCTGCCTGTGGTGCCCATCGTTAGTATCAAACATGATTTTGAGCTTCATAAGCAGGAGAGGGAAAATTACAAGTAATTACAAAGTTCAATTTTATATGTTTAGGTGATTTTTTGTTGATAAATGCTATTGTTCGACGGCGAAAGTTTAGCAGTTACAATAAAATCTTATGTTATAACGGTAATTGATATGCAATACGAATGTAATTATTTATAAAATACGTACATATTTTGCGCATCTCTCGTGTATTTTTTTATATATATAACATTTCCATTGGTTTGACATTCATGTCAGTTGGGATGATATCGACACGACAACATGGCGAATTGAGATCGCGTAGGCAGTCACAAAGGAGTATCGCTTTTAATTCTATTTGTCGTAAGTACTAGAGTTATTATTAGTATTAGGCTTATAATATTTCTTAACATTACATTCTTCATTCAGTCCCTTTTGGTTTTTCAAGAAGAAAAAAGTGTATAAAAGTACTTTGGCCTCATTTAGTCTTCCATATCCATTACTGACAATGCGTTTCGTTCAATACAAAACTCATGAGGCTGACTGGGACACAACAAATACAATAGTGGTTGGAACACTATTTATATAAATAATTCACTTGTCATAACAACAACAGTTATCGTAGAAACGCCGTTGACAAACATAGTTAATTAGCTTAGAAGATACGTTCACACCATAACAGGTATTGCTGTTACAGAACCTTGACCTCAGCTGCTGAGATGTTTACCGAAAATTCCATTTTAAGCCATCCAAATCAGCTGTAATTACAGGGTTTCTTCCTACTAAATGGTGAATGTATATCTATTAAAACTTTTCTTTCGCGAAAAATAGGGTTTCGTTTTGCTATTCATTCAATATGTTTTTATTCAATTCATACATTTTCTTATTTACCTTAGCAGGAGAAAGAGATTATTTATTTTTTTATACTGAAAAGCTGCAGTTTTTCAAGAACATTTACAATTTATATTTCAACCAAAACGTTTTAATTTACCAACATTTTGCTAGTTGGATATCGTAACTAGCAAAATGTAGTTGAGTTACAGACATTACACTAATTATATATAAGGTTTTCCTCGTGATTCTATTTTTCTCAGTAGTTCAATTCAAGTTGTACGATTATAGATTAATAACAATACATCGCTTGCATAACTTAGCACTATTACAAAAGAGAAAGATCTATATTGTTTGTATAAGTTAGCACTAGCATGAAAGAGAAAGACTAGTCAGAGTATTGGGCGTATAAGTTAGCACTAGCATGAAAGAGAAAGATTAGTCAGAGTATTGGTCGTATAAGTTAGCACTAGCATGAAAGAGAAAGATTAGTCAGAGTATTGGTCGTATAAGTTAGCACTAGCATGAAAGAGAAAGATTAGTCAGAGTATTGATTGTATAAGTTAGCACCAGCATGAAAGAAAAATACCAGTCAGAGTATTGGTCGTATAAGTTAGCACTAGCATGAAAGAGAAAGATTAGTCAGAGTATTGATTGTATAAGTTAGCACCAGCATGAAAGAAAAATACCAGTCAGAGTATTGGTTGTATAAGTTAGCACTAGCATGAAAGAGAAATACCAGTCAGAGTATTGGTTGTATAAGTTAGCACTAGCATGAAAGAGAAAGATTAGTCAGAGTATTGGTTGTATAAGTTAGCACCAGCATGAAAGAAAAATACCAGTCAGAGTATTGGTTGTATAAGTTAGCACTCATATGAAACAGGAAGACCAATAGTGTGTTGCTTATATAAAATATCAAGAGTATGAAACAAAAAGACTAATCTGTGTGATGCTTGTATAAGTTAGCACGAGCATGAAACAGGTATACCAACAGTTTGTTGCTTGTATAAACAAGTTCGAGCATGAAACAAGTAGACCAACCAGTGTATTGCCTCTACAAGTTAGCATGAGCATGAAACAGGAAGACAAATCAATGTGTTTATTGTAAAAGTTAGTACTAGAAAGAAACGTAAAGACCAATCAGTATATTAATTGTATAAGTTAATACTTACATGAAACAGGAAAAAACCAATAATTTGTTTTGGCTGTTTAAGTTAGCACGAGCATGAAAGAAGTAGATCAATCAGTGAGTTGCCTGTACAAGTTAGCACTAACATGTAACAGAAAAACCAAGTGTAAGTTGCTTGTACAATTGAAAATTATCTGACTTACCCGTACAACGTACATCAAAGTCCTAGGAACCACCAAGGGTGATATAGGGTAGGATGGTGGGTTAGATCCAAACTTCGACACCGTATGTCCTCTGTCCTCCCCCTGGGGCCATTAGGGAATGTGTCAGTTCTGGTGACAATCGGTCTAGAAGTTTACGAATTATAAGCAGACGCACAGAGACGTTTGTTTTTGTCAAATAGTAGTTTATATTGATATGAAGCAAATAATAATAGTAATAACGTTTTGTATCTTTTATTTGGCACACCAGAGTGAAGCAGATTAAACCATGTAATTCATGAAAACAATTATCAACCAAAAAATTAACATTTATCCAAAAGCTAATGAGTCGATTGCAAGACCGCTATTGTTACGATACAATGGACTTTTAGCAAGCACGTTCCAAGCATAAAACGTACACAATTATTGTTTCTTTTTTATTCTTTATCAACTGTAAAACAATGTAAATGAGGCTTTTCCCTCAGGCCTGGTATGGCCTGATAGTTGGGGCGCTCGAATGAGGAACGAGAATGCTCGAATAATGACGGTCAATTCCTCTACTCGCTGATCAGAAAGTAGGTGAAACGTTTATGGTGATGATGTCGGTCCGTATCCTTTTCTCTGGTCAAATGCTCAAAATTAGGGACGGCAGCAAATAGCCTTAGCAGCTTTGCCATAAACAGAAGTTTTCCCTCAAATTGTGTAACTGAGAAATTTATTATATGGCAAAAAGTCTTAAGAAATTCAATCTATATTTAAATGCAAGTTTTTATATTTAATGTATTCTTAAGATAATGTCGCCCTGTGGGTCAGCGATAAGTTTACGTACTTACAACGCTCAAATCCAAGGTTCTATTCCCAGTGGTAGACACGTCAGATAGCTTAATGTGGATTTGTTCTAACGCAAACAAACTCAACATAACACAAAATTAATTTAGGAATTTTAAAGAAAAAGACCCTCGCAAATTAAAATATGTCCTCAATTTCTTTGTTTTTATATGCTTCTGTTGTTCTTCTAATTATATCAATTAACTTTTTTAAGTTATTTTTATAATTAAGAAAACCAAAAATCGGTAGTTTTTATTATCATTATATTTCTTAGATACCAAAAAGCAAATAACAACACTCAAGGAAACAGTAACTTCTTTCCCTTTGTACATCAGCTTATAGTATTTTGAACTGATCACATATAAAATAACATCTAAAATTAAATATGTAATAGATAAATAGTTAGAATTAAGAACTTCTTGCCCTTCCCCTTAAGCAAACAAAATCTAAATAGTTTATTTAAATTAAGAAAGATCATTTTAAAATTTTAGTTTTACTGTTTAAAGACAGCAATAGTTCCATACAGTTTTTCTTTATCATCACTTTAGTGAATATTATCTTTACTCTAGAGAGAAGTGGGAATTTCTTGAGTTTGAATGATGGATTATAAAACTTTGTAGTAATATACCTGATAAATGATGTTACTAGGTAAATAATACAGTCTGATTATCTGAAATATAACTTTTGATTACCTTTTCTTGCAATATTTTCTTATCATTATCTGTTAAAATGATACATTTTCCGAAACGCATTCTTATAACACTATATTAAGATATGCTCCACATTACTTCTGCTTTACGCATTAGGAGATCGAATAAAGTAATTGGGATTATGTTAATGAAATATCTAAAAATCATTGTACTTCGTGGCTAAAATAATTAAAACACAAAGCCAATAGACCTTCTAACATTATTTGTAAGTTGACTTCCTCAAGCTGACTCTTAAGGTACGATCTCATAAAAGGAGACATGTAGAAAATCCAAAAAATTTTACCTGTATAAAAAGTTACAATAAAAGGATCACCCTTATCAAGATGTAATAAAAAATAAAGGGATCACGTTATACAGAGGGCAAATCCCGTAAAGAAGTAAGCTAAGCATGAAAAACAGGGAAATACTTGGCCTAGTAGCAGCATGAGTATAAAAAACAACCATGTTTTCTCCAATTTCTTCTTGTTTAACTTATTCACTTTTGCATTACATCTTTGCAGGGTTTACACATTTCTATAACTTGTCTTTTTTAAATATCACATTTTTATATGACTGACCCCTTTTTTCTAACGGCGTTATTTGTACCTGTCACTATTGTTTTATTTATACGTGTCACTATTGTTTTATTTATACGTGTCACTATTTTTTGTTTTGATAAGAGATATCACTTATTAGTATGCTCCGCGGTGGCTCAGAGGTAAGTTTTAGGGCTTAAACGCTAAAAATCGGGTTTTGGCTCCCGCAGTGGGCATAGCACAGATAATCCATCGTGTAGCTTTGTGTTTAATAACAAACAAACTTATTTTCTATTACTTTACAAGTGTTAGAGAGGTGTTAAGTTTTCACTCCATAAAACAGTAGTTTATATATCTAGATATTTTGTATATAGGGACTAATGTTTTGACCATTTATAAGTCCTATTATGTAGGCAATACTTTTTGTCTATTTTTAAAACGTTAAGTGCTCTTCATACACAATAATCGTATTTCATTATTACATTTTTTTCTTTAGTAGAAATACTTTCTAAAATAAATTAACTATATTTTAATCTTGATTAAAACTTAAAGTCCGTTCAAACAAAGTGACTTTGATACTAAGAAAGCAAGAAGATAAACACTAAAAACAACAATATATTTTACCTTGCTGGCCCTTCTTTGTTTACTATGTATTTTGCCGTTTCTTGCCGGCCCTCCTTTGTATACTATGTATTTTGCCGTTTCTTGCCGGCCCTCCTTTCTTTACTATGTATTTTGCCGTTTCTTGCCGGCCCTCCTTTCTTTACTATATATTTTGCCGTTTCTTGCCGGCCCTCCTTTCTTTACTATGTATTTTGCCGTTTCTTGCCGGCCCTCCTTTCTTTACTATGTATTTTGCCGTTTCCTGCCGGCCCTCCTTTCTTTACTATGTATTTTGCTTCTTCAAAAAAAGAGAAGGAGAAGAATAATTTTACCACTTTTAACTGCTTATTTCTCTCAATCTAAAACATGTACGAAGCAGCTGTTTCTCATTTGAGTATTCGAAATCTGGTCGGAAGCATAAGAAGAGCATTTCTATCAGCTAAGACAATACCCCAGATCTGGCTAAAAGCTCTGTTTTGTATATAGAATCAGAATCATGACATGGTTACGTCACCCCTAGCTTGGTTGGAGTCACTGTTGTGCATCTATATACTCTTTGAAGGAGAGACATATTTGACGGCAAACTCATATGCTCTGTAGAAGGACATATTTAGCTTACTGTAAATCCATGTGTTCAAAGAAGTAGATATAAAGATGATTGTAAACCAATATACTCTAGGAATTAGATATCAAGTTTATCGAAAGTCCATATCTTCTAGGAAGTAAATATAAAGATGACTAAAGTCCACGTTTTCTAGGAAGTAGACATCACGATGACTGTAAGTCCATGTGTTCTAGGAAGTAGATATCAAGATTACTGTAAGTCCTTGTGTTCTAGGAAGTAGATATCAAGATTACTGTAAATCCATGTGTTCTAGGAAGTAGACATCACGGTGACTGTAAGTCCATGTGTTCTAGGAAGTAGATATCAAGATTACTACAAATCCATGTGTTCTAGGAAGTAGATATCAAGATTACTGTAAATCCATGTGTTCTAGGAAGTAGATATCAAGATTACTGTAAGTCCTTGTGTTCTAGGAAGTAGATATCAAGATTACTGTAAGTCCTTGTGTTCTAGGAAGTAGATATCAAGATTACTGTAAGTCTATGTGTTTTAGGAAGTACGAATCAAGCTGCTTGTAAATCTATATACTCTAGTTAGGAGAGAATAACTAACTGAAAATAAACTCATTCTCTTTGAGGTCTTCTGCTAGCTGTAAACTCGTTGACTCTTTACCGTATCTAAGCAGTTGTTATATAAATAGTATATTTTTCTCGCTGTACACTTACTGTTACTAGAAAGAAGACTTCTTACTAACTGTAGTCAATAATTCCTAAGCTCAAAAAGCATTAAGTTAAATTTAAACTGTTTTGTAGCTTACTGTAAGCTGACAGTGTCTTTGGAAGAGCATTTTTGGCTTATATTTAGTTTACATTCACCAGAAAAAAAAGACCTTTATCTGTTTATAGGCTGAAGCATTATAGAAATATAACGTTTAGTCCACTGTATACTGTCCTTTAACTAATTGCAACCTATTTTAAAGTTACGTTCGAGAGGGTTAAACTAAACAGTGTGTTGCCAAGCATTTCTGAGCGACCGACTAGTTTAAGATAGACAACTTCATCCTAAGACTGAAAAGGTTCAAAATAAATGCCCAAATGAAGATTTTACTTGTAAAACGAAAAACTTAATTTCTAGTGTTAAAATGGTTTTTAAGCTCGAACATGTGAACAGAAATTTCCATTATTTTCTTCAATTATTCTATCGTTTTACAATCCAGAGTTTTCGTCTCCTAATGTTATAATGGCAGTACCTGGTACCAAATCGATGTGACTGTTACAAAGCTATTACTCAATTTCTGTTTGGGTAAGTTTTTCTTTTCCATCTGGATTACTTAGATTTATGCGTTGGATCGATCTATTAAAATCTATAAACGATTAAACGATATATAATATGTACTTCAGTGTTTATTTGTTTTTAAGGTATTTATTTCATTTGTGTGTGAGGATTTCTTTTTAGTATCCATTCTTTGCGTTTTTGTTCTTTCTTAAGCAATCCATGAAAGCTCCTAAGGAAAGTCCGAATTTGAAACGATCTCAATGACTAATGTTTAGTTGTTGCCCGTTACCATTGTTTAATAATATGATACAATCTCCCTCATTGTATTTATCTGTCGGTCAAAAACAGATTGTATTCTTTATAAACCCGTGTTTCATTATTACCTATTAAACTTACACCTTCGCAACATTACAAAACTATTTGTAACAAAACCTTAGTTCTTTCTTTCATTACATTTCATTTTGTCATGTTAAGGTTAAACGTTTAGGGCTGAAGCTGTCATTATACAACTGACCTTATAAGTACAGAAGAATAAAGTACAATACACCAAGAAAAGCCGCTGTTATGTGTTTACATATACAAAATGCATGCTACTTCATTGTAAAATTCCAGTCCATATAATCTTACACGCTTTATAGATTATGAAGAGTCTTGTCAGCCTTTGAGAACGGCACAAAGAGATTGTCCAAGAATCTTTCTTCTTCATCAATCTCATTTTCTTTTAACTGAGTAAAGAATGGTTTCATACTGAGAAGCTTATCTTGCCTTGAGAATAATTGATTTTGAAATAGGTAAATACGTTTTCTTCCGTCGTTTTCACAATCCTACCTGAGTGGTAAGGGCCGTGGGAGGATTAGTGTAAAATCATAATTATTGTTTTTATTATCTAATAAAATATATATAACATCAATTTTATTGAGTTATCAACAAAAGATATAATAAAAAAATTCCTTTGTTTAATTTAAGATATAATTGAAGATACAGATTTAGCAATTATAATTAATATATCCTTTTTATTGATTAACGAAACGATTTATTATGAAACTGCAATCGTCATTAAGTATATTTAATGACGCCTTATTTATTTTCATACAGCCAACTGTAGTTAGCTACTTTTCCTTCTTTTACAATATATATCTATCATAAATTTAAAAAGATGCTTTTACAATTACTGTTAGGTTTTGAGATACAAAGTATAATAGAAGTAATGAAACTTGTTTGTGATTCGAGTCTTGAAGTTTCCATCTACTAAATACTTATGTTAAGAAATAAAAAATGTTTAATAATAATAACGACTTTAATTAATTATATATTTTTTCACCTATTGAACTTATCTTCCGTAAAGTATTAATTTTCTGATCTGCTCAACTTTTAGAAAAAATCCTTGTAGAATTAATTAGAAGCCCTTAGTAAACGCCCTAAATTTTCATTTCTTAAACTGGCACAAAATATTCTAAAAATTGATTTACTTCAGCCAAGGATACCTTAATAAAATGAATAAAAATCAATCAATATCTGGTTTTAATTTGTATTTATTATCTTTGTCTCGGGCTACTGCTGGAAATTGTAAAGAGAAAACTAAAAAAAACTAGTCAATACGGGTTGTATTGTTTGTTTGTTATTAAACACAAAGCTGCACAATGGGCTATTTATTCTGTGCCCATCATGGGCATCGAAACTCGGAATTTAGCGGTGTGAGCCCTCAGACTTACCGTTGAGCCAACAGAGGACTAATATTAAATGAGAAAGAATAGATAATCATTCATAAAACAAACGCACACGAACTCTCCCACTTCAAGTACAGAGGGTCGAGTAGCTTATATTAAAATTATTTTAATACGCAAATCAGAAATTCACGTAGCAATCACAGCCAATATACATTCATTGTAAAATTCGTAGGTATTGCGATACTAACGAAAATCGATCGTCTTCAGAAATGATATGAAACAGCCCTTTATGACGCGAAATATTAGATCGTGGATTTGGAATTTCTATAACGAGGATATTGAAAAACAAAGGAATATGGATCAACTTGGGGAACAAGGCCATCCAAAAAAAAGGAGTGATCAACAACAAGTTCTACTCTAGCTACGGTTAGCAAATTGCGGTGTCTTGAACCTACGAACACAAAGGTCAATGACAAAAGTCGTCCTCGTGTCCCATGTAATGAAAGGTAACATAATCAAGAAAGATCTCCGTCTGACTAAACGACACAAGTTAAGTGTAAACAAAATGCTTCCACGACGTATTTGTTCAATCATCACAAACCGCAGTCAACTGAAGAACGAAATGAGTATTCGTGTCATTCTATATGATGACAAACCAAAGAAATTACCGGATACTGCTTCTGTGGATTTCTGTGCAATTGGACTGATGAAACAGCTGCTGAGTAACCGTTGTTCTACTAAATTAGATGGATTATGGAAAGATAACAGGGGATTTATTTTGGACATGACAGTCTCACCACGGAGCCTTTTTGTAATATAAATTACACTGCAGGGCTATTGTCAGGATGAGTGGTCGTCAGAGAGAGTATGACAGATTTAGCTACATGGACTGTAACGATGTGTTGAAGCTCCA
>NW_013666239.1:83989-97919 GCF_000517525.1 Limulus polyphemus
CTAATAGTAATAACTCTTTAACTCATTTTGTTTACTTTAGCCTAATGAAAGCTTTCGGGAAGAATAGTGCCTAATAGTAATAACTCTTTAACTCATTTTGTTTACTTTAGCCTAATGAAAGCTTTCGGGAAGAATAGTGCCTAATAGTAATAACTCTTTAACTCATTTTGTTTACTTTAGCCTAATGAAAGCTTTCAGGAAGAATAGTGCCTAATAGTAATAACTCTTTAACTCATTTTGTTTACTTTAGCCTAATAAGAGCTTTCAGGAAGAATAGTGCCTAATAGTAATAACTCTTTAACTCATTTTGTTTACTTTAGCCTAATAAGAGCTTTCAGGAAGAATAGTGCCTAATAGTAATAACTCTTTAACTCATTTTGTTTACTTTAGCCTAATAACAGCTTTCAGGAAAAATAATGTCTAATACTAATAACTCTTTAACTCATTTTGTTTACTTTAGCATAATAAGAGCTTTCAGGAAGAATAGTGCCTAATAGTAATAACCCTTTAACTCATTTTGTTTACTTTAGCCTAATAAGAGCTTTCAGGAAGAATAGTGCCTAATACTAATAACTCTTTGACTCATTTTGTTTACTTTAGCCTAATAACAGCTTTCAGGAAGACTAGTGCCTAATAGTAATAACTCTTCAACTCATTTTGTTTACTTTCTGTTGCTGCTACTGAAAACTTTCATTTATTAATAAAGGTCATCCGACAGAGTGGGCTGCAACATATGATGTTTTAGTTGAAATGCTATTTATATCAGACTTTTAAGACACACCAAAACCCAACTCTTATGGTGTATAACGCCTAAGCTTATGAAGCATGTGAAGTTACATCACGATAAAAATTATAATTTACTAGCCCAAGATACGTTTTTTTTAAGAGACGGGTATAATAACATTTCAAGTTAATGTTATTTGTTGCATCCACACGCTGACAAGATATTTCGCTCAACATCGAAGCGCCTCCCAGTGGCACAAGGGTATGTCTGCGGACTTAAATCGCTAGAAACCGGCTTTCGATACCCGTGGTGGTTAGAGCACAGATAGCCCATTGTGTAGCATTGTGCTTAACTTCAAACAAATCAACATTAAAGCTCGTTAGGCCTCTGGGTTAAACATTAAAATAAATTCACATGTTTTAAAAAAATGATGTAACTATTTTACCTACAGTGCGATTAATTTTATTGTAGTTAATTAAAAATTTATTCAACAATGTTTAAATCATCTGAAAGTCCGAATACGTAAGAAGAACTATTACTTTCTAAAAATTACTCTAACTTTAGAAAAATTTACAGTGAACAAGGTGTTTTACTTAAAGGATGTTTATTTGTCTGAACAACTTATGCACACAATAGGCTAAACTGTCAGGTCAGAGGCTCTTTTTGTCTCGGATAACCGTCTCCAATGATGAAACGCATGCGAATTAGTTTGTTTGTTTGTTTTGAATTTCGCTCAAAGCTACACGAGGGCTATCTGCGCTAGCCGTCCCTAATTTAGCAGTGAAAGACTAGAGGGAAGGCAGCTAGTCATCATCACCCACTACCAACTCTTGGGCTACTCTTTTACCAACGTCACATTATAACATCCCCACGGCTGAAAGGGCGATCATGTTTGGTAGGACTGGGATTCGAACCCGCGACCCGCAGATTACGAGTCGAGCGCAGGGCCTAATACGAATTAGAGAGAAAGCAACTATGAGCAACACTCACTTACTGAAGTACTTTCTCTTAACAAAATAGCGGAACTGACTTTCATTAGTATAACGCACCCACACCTGAAAGAAAGAAGAATGTTTTGTAGCACCAAGACTCGAACTTAAGATCCTCAAAAAATCCAGTCCTATACATTAATAGCCCACTAGATCGTTATTAATCATCGAAGGAGTTATTGATAGTTTCGATCAGATATCTGAAGAAATAATTCATCTGTAGAGGTTAAGTTATTTTTGATCACGAAATTTATTCAGGAAAGTTTACTCATTATCATCGACAACTTACAGAAAAAAGTAGATAAAAATGAAATATGCTTAGCTATTTTTAACTATTTCACATTATTCTAGTTGATCTCCTCGTACAGCAACGTAAGGAAAACTTAAGACGTTAAATATCATCAAACTAAAACACATACACATATATATGTATAACCGGCATCGTATGTTACGAAGAGCAGGATTTTCGAAAGAAAAAAAACTCTAAAACAGCTCGTTCACACGGTACACTTGATATCAATTATTATACTTTATTAATGGGTCAGTGATGTATATTTAGAGAAACAAGCATTCAAGCAGAAAAATTTATGAACAAAAGTTATGAATTTGGATATATAGAACAGACTAGATAGACTGATAGCAGACTAGATAGCAAATAGGATGATAAAAGTGTACATTTGAAAAGATAGATACACAGTGTTAAGACAAATTTTGCGACATACTTTACACATTTCATTTTTCTAAATATTTAACATTGTGAAATAGAGTATAATCAATAAATCACTTATAATCAAGCCCAAACTAATCTTCAGCTACTAATTGAGTAGTTTTACACACACACACATTAATTTCGAACAACTGATTTCAAACAAACAAAATTTATCTTAGTTGCCCCCAGTGCCACAGCGGAATGTCTGCGGATTTGAAACGCCAGAAACCGTTTTCGATACCCCTGGTGGAGACAACACATATACTCACTGTGTGACTTTGTTCTTAACCACAAGTAAACAAACAAAAACGACTTAGTTAAACATTTCCTGTAATACCAAGCGGAAGACAAAAAATGCATCAAACAATAACAGAAGGCAAAAATTCATCAAACAATAACAAAAAGCAAAAATTCATCAAACAATAACAGAAAACAAAAATTCATCAAACAATAACAGAAGGTAAAAATTCATCAAACAATAACAGAAGACAAAAATTCATCAAACAATAACAAAAGGCGAAAATTCATCAAATTATAACAGAAGGTAAAAATTCATCAAACAATAACAGGCCCCCCAGTGGCACAGCGGTATGTCTGCGGACTTACAACGCTAGAAACCGGGTTTCGATACCCGTGGTGGGCAGAGCACAGATAGCCCATGTGTAGCTTTGTGCATAATTAAAAACAAACAAACAAACAATAACAGAAGACAAAAATTCATCAAACAATAACAAAAGGCGAAAATTCATCAAATTATAACAGAAGGTAAAAATTCATCAAACAATAACAAAAGGCGAAAATTCATCAAATTATAACAGAAGGTAAAAATTCATCAAACAATAACAGGAGACGAAAATTCATCAAACAATAACAGGAGACAAAAACTCATCAAACAATAACAGAAGACAAAAATTCATCAAACAATAAGAGAAGACTAAAATTCATCAAACAGTAACAGAAGGCGAAAATTCATCAAACAATAACAAAAAGCAAAAATTCATCAAACAATAACAGAAGACAAAAATTCATCAAACAGTAACAGAAGGCGAAAATTCATCAAACAATAACAAAAAGCAAAAATTCATCAAACAATAACAGAAGACAAAAATTCATCAAACAGTAACAGAAGGCGAAAATTCGCGCCAGTCATTCTTCTGCATCTTTTATTATTCTAGCTACGTACAAATAATTTTATAATGTGATAATATGGAATAATACAATAATACATTAAAGACTTTTATTCAAAGTTAAATTAGTAAAATAATAACTTGAAAAATAGCCAAAAATTCAAAGTGATTTAAATCAAAAGCTCTTCTGAGTCTGAACTGATATAAGTACTCAATTTGCACATAAAACACAAATGCCCCCAGTGGCACAGCGATATGTCTGCGGATTTACAACGCTAAAAACCGAGTTTCGATACCCGTGGTTGGCAGACCACAGATAGCCTATTGTGTAGCTTTGCGCTTAACTATAAATATATAAACAAACAAAACACAGATATTAATCCAGTACGTAAACAGGTAAGTAAGTAATAGATATATCAACGAATCCTTAATACCCTCATAATCTGCTTGTACACTAAACTTGTTAACTGATAAATTGATAGAGCTGGTATATTTTTCCTTGCACAACGTGTACTGCAACGTGAATGTTTACAGGTGGTGACCTTAGTAAACATGTGACTGTAGGATAAAAATGATCACACTGCAAAGAACGTGCGCACATATCTAACCTCACTAGCAATCATCTTTTCACTCTTTCTCCAACTGTGATTTACAATAGATCTAGAGTTTCTTCTTTCGGGTTGACATTTCACTAATTCTTTATGACGTTCTACTGTGCTCATGTTATTGATTTATATAGCTGTCTGTCTAATTATCAAAAACTACACGAATCAAATATAATAGTTTTACTGAACAAGTAGATTAGATTGCCACAGGATGTTCTTTGTCTACCTAAAATATACAGAATATTCTAAGAAGTTTGCTCCAAGTACTGTCTATAACAACGTTTTATGTCAGTATTTGAAATAACAGGATATATATACACATTTCACAAAAACCTACTTTGAAACAACACATAAACTCTTAAGCCTCTTTTTACTACCTGAAACTTGTCAGATGGCAAGTTTCTGAAAATTCTGCATGAAATCTTATAAGGAGTTTTTAGTGCAAATGTCACCAAAATAAAGAATAATTTCAACTTTGAACAGTGTAAAGAAACAACATGTACTGGTTTCAGAAACATTAGACACTCACTGTAGTTTAGAATCAGTAGCTTCTATGCACAGCCTATGAGATGTGTTTATACCGTTTCTGGATCTTATAAAGATATACATATATATATATATATATGTTCGATTATATAAGGTCTATGTTTTATGAAGTTGATAACATTTGCAAGATTTTGTGTATTTCCTGTGACGTGCTCTTTTAAACTGACCAACTTTTTAGATTAGCATTCTACCGGAAACTATTTATAACGAAGTGTTGTGAAATCTGGTCTTTCATAATATAGTTTGTCAGTGCGTGCATACAGGTGTGTACATAAACTCATGTTAGTAAATGTGACTCTAAGCAGGATAAATAAAAAAACATTCAGAGAAAACATTGGTCCTCAAAAACACGTCCTTTTACGTTTATTACCCCTATTAAAATAAATTATGTTTTGAAGACGCCCAGAAATAGATAGGAAATTATTAAAAATATATTTTTAGTGCATCACGATGTGGCTTATAATATAATTCTTGTTGTCACTAACATAACATTTTTATTATATAATTCCCAATGTTACCAACATAACATTTTTATGAGACTGAGTACATAACATGAGAAGGAACAGACGTGGCCTAGTAGTTAGCTTTCCTGGTTGTGGATCTAAAGGTCTATGGTTCGAGTCGTATTATGCCACTAAACACACTCTGCAGATTCAGCTGAGTGGCTACAATCCCACTATCCTTTCAAGGGTAGCTGAATAGGGGACGGGTATTTTTGGCTGGCTGCAGTTTATATGATCAGCAGCTTTAAATTATCAGTAGCTATGCCTAAAGCTTAGTGGTCTTTTATCTGTCTGTTTATCTCATGTGCTGCAGAAGATATAGGTGAAATAAAACATACCATACCAGTAGAAGAGCATAACGATATGGGTTGAGCTACATCACATTTGTGAACTTACGGGATACTCATATATTATATATGCCGTAGGTTATATTAACCACTTTTATCATATTCAATGTTAAAATGTACCATAAAAATAATTCATTTACTATGATGTAATTCGGATCAAAACGAATATTTTCTGTCCATTTTACCGTTATTCTTAATGAAAGTACACTTCTTTAACTTCTTTACTCAGATTGTGGTCAGTTGTCAATCAACAAAATCGATTAATAGAAGTTACTACATTACTAACTTTTTCCAATAGGTATTAATCTATTGATAAATAACAGTTATGTAAACTTAGATCAGGTATTAGTCTGTTGATAAGAACAAAAATTACTTGAATTCAGATCGGTTGTTAGTCTGTTGATAAGAAAAGTTACCTTAAATCGGTTCAGGTGATTCTGTTGATACGAAAAAGTTACTATAATTAAATTTGGGTGTTAGTCTGTTGATACGAAAAAGTTACTTTAGTTCAGATCGGTTGTTACTCTGTTGATAAGTAGAAGTTACCTTAATTCAGATCGGTTGTTAGTCTGTTGGTAAGAAAAGAGCTATATTTTTCTTAGTACCTGCTCCAGAAAACTGACTACTTGGATTTATTTAGCTAATCTTAGATTTCAGAAACCTGATGTATTGTTTAGCTTATTCTTACTTGGATTACAAATATAGCTGTTCCTTAATGCTTCACCATGAAGGCGAGACTGGAAAACACTCGGCACGTGTACAACTTCTCATTTTTACAAGAAAATATCAATACAAATAATAGTGATTTTATATAATCATATTGACACTAGCTTTACCTTTTGAATCAGAAACACATTTACCTTATCCTAGAAATACAAAACAGACACGTGATGTCGCGTATTCATGGCTAAGAGCTTGAGGTCATTGCCATATTTAGTTCATTTTCTAACCTCGTGAAGAACGAACTATTTGCATTTGTCTTCTAAACAAAATCACTAAGATTTGAAGTTGTGGACCTACGTTGCTCGTACCGCAGGGTTTCGACAATCACGAAGCACTTAAAGGTGGAGGCGATGATATAATTTTGCAAGTCTACTCTAAGAAAATAAAATGTAATAATATTCAACGCTCAAGCATTTTATAAGATGAATATAAATATATAATAACACTTTCATCAGAAGGATGTTATTATTCTTGCCTACATTCCATTCAGTGCAACGATTTGGGTCTTTTTCATCAAGAAAACATATCTCTAGCTCAATAAATCCTGATTTATGTGCACAAAATGTATATATATAGAGGGAAGCGAAAGATAAAGAGAGACGTGTGTACTTATGGTGATTTGACGCTGGAGGGAAATTTAGTGTGGTCTCTCTAACCCAAATTCTCAGTTTTCTTTCTGAAGTAGTTCTTTGTCTTTTGAACTGCCTATAAATTGGATCAACTTTTCATTTCTATATATCTGTATCACTGGCGCAATGATTTCAAACGTCTTTAACTTTATTTGAAGTCTATCACTTTACCTTTTTGAGCTTTATTTCTTAAAAACTTAATTACCTACAAATTGTAATAGAAGTAATGATATCTGTTTATAAAAACAGCCGCTGTGACGAACGATTTGCCTACTTGACCATATGTTGTTGGTCGCAGAGCGAACGCACCATGAGGTATGTGGCAGTAATTAATTAGCAGGTTAATTAACAGTCATCGATAAGGATACGTTTTTGTTTTGGTATTCATAAGAATGTGTAATAACAAAAACAGATGAAAAATAGCTTATACTTTAAACTTTTATATGGTTATGACTCTGCGTGATTTCATTTATAACCAGAAAGCATTGTAATCTTCTAACGTTGTTGGCACATCGATGTAAGTCTTGCAACACTACTTTGTAAGCTGTTACTCGCTGATCAGTGAGGCTATTTTGTATTCAATCATTACACATATTGATCGGTAGACTGATTGATAGATGTTACTAACTTTTTTGTTCTTTCTCCGGACCCTCGATGGTTCAGAAATAAGCTTGAGGAATTATCACGCTAAAACCTCGAGTTCGATCCCTGCTGTGGGCACATAGCCCGTTGTGTAGCTTTCTGATTAACAATTAAACAAATAGACAATGTCTTCTTTCGCTATTTATCAAGGACAATTATATCTATTCTATTCATATTTCTAGAGTTATTTACATATTTCAGCATATCTTCTTTGACTTATACGTAAACCTAAGACTTATAATGAGAAGTCACTGCAAGTGATGTCGATTATGATAAAGAATGGTACTATTTTCGTTTTACGTCCACATTTATACCAGAAATTTAGAAGGTCTGTCAGTGCATACACATTCTCATCCATTACCCGAGCAGTGCATGAACGTTGCATACCGAGGACCGTATAAAACCAACATCAAGCACGCCATAATTTATTCTACCTTTAGAAATGGCTCATATAGGCTATCTCTGAACGTTAGAATTTCTTCTGTAAAGCATTACTTTAACAATGGTAATAACACTATGCAGAATTAAGCTCTACTGACGTGCAAGCAACGAACGAAAATTGAGCAAGCAGGATTGGTTGGTTTTGCAGGACTCCACAATATCCGTTCGAGTTGTGGCAGAGTCCAAAAAACCACAATTGCTATTGAAGAAATAATTCCTCTCGAGTATGCAGCACCAGTCAAGTTGCTAAACGCACTGTTCTACTGGGATCAATAGTTTGGAAGGTGAAAATCTAGGATAGTAAAGCCGTATTTTTAAACAATGAAGATCACTCATGAACTGCTGCTGAAGACAATGCATCTGAACGATTGAATGCCTAGACTTTGATCTCCGTTTCCTGGTTCGAGTGAAAATCAACAACACCTGGTTATAATATCTTATAAACTGGTGTGACTCTATGTTCTCTCGATGCTTATGTCGAATAAACAATTGACATACGTTTGTACAACGACCATTCTGTGAAGGGAACTTTTATTTGTATTAACGAACAAGTTAGTTATTGTGGCTCTTTTCTCTGAAGAACCCACAGATGACGGGTTTCACACATTGGCTAGTGAATGCTATCGATCCATGTTGGAATATACTGTTATTCCTATTATTCTGATGAGAAACAATCTT
This sequence comes from Limulus polyphemus, assembly GCF_000517525.1. Lineage (NCBI taxonomy): Eukaryota > Metazoa > Arthropoda > Merostomata > Xiphosura > Limulidae > Limulus > Limulus polyphemus. Next base: position 92,653 of record NW_013666239.1, read on the forward strand.
CATAGAAGATAGTGTATCATTCCATATTCCACAGACTGTCAAGACATTGTTGATACGGAGAACAAGTAATCAGCAGACATTTTGCTCACGTACGTATCCAGCATTGTCTTCATATCTCATTCCTGCTAAACTTAAGCTATTGGCTGGCCCCCTTAAAATTAGTAATCTATCGTGACGTACCCCAATTTCTTCAGATCAAGTTTACAAATGTTAGAAATCAGACACTAATGTTGATCTGTTCTTACGATTCCAAACAGTAGTGGGCATGTATGTGGCCATAGTAAACTTTGTTGGTGTTCATTGCAGCTATCGACGAACCTTTCTGGCACAGAAATTTATTTTTCCATTGTCTGATTACATAACTATTTTAATTTGTTAAAGACGACTTCTTACTTTGAATAACAAATCTTACAGAATGCACCAGAAATTGTCCTCGTATTTAATACAAAGAAAGGGTAGGTATACAAGATTAATATTTTCTACATCTACTGATTTTATATTTTATGAAAATTATAGTTGATGTATTCTTATCATACTTTCATGTATACCAGCATGTTTATTTTAAGCACACAGTCTGGATACAAGAACTGTGCCTTAACAGATATTACATTAGTTTAAACATACTTTCACTCTCAGCTCTACTCTAAATATTATGAAACTGAGGGAAATGTGCTAAGACTGTAGATCACAAAATTACCTTAAGTAAAGCAGTGAAATATGTACGATTATTTTTAAAATATCTCAAAAAGAGCTATGTTATTTTGTATTATACAAACAACAGAATATTAAAACTATCACTTTCTCTTATGTCATGTTTTGTAGCATAGTAAAGAAACCTTTCGTCAAAAGCTTTAATGGAGATATGAATATTATATACAGCAAGTTGCGCACTCATTTTGTATCTGGCATTTTTGTAACACGTGCAAGAAAAAAAGATGCATAGACGTTTTTCAATTCAACAACTGTATTGTAAAACAGCACGTAGCTTTTGGGCCAATAAATAGCATATGTTCTAGCTAGTAGGAAACAAAACGAAAATTTTTAATCAAAGATATAATACAGGAATCCAAACAAGTTGACGACCTTAATAACGCTGACCTGCAATGCCAAATGATAAATATAAATAAAAGCCTTCTTTTATAATTAAGTATTCACATTCATTTTTTCCTTCTGAAAATAAACTGAAAACAGCTAAAAGGAATATCTCCTCATATAAGAAAGAGCAAAATTATTCACTTGCATTTTTAATTATTTGTAACTGGCGAATTATTTACCTAATCTGTATGAAAAGTATCTCCTCTTAAATCACCGGAAATATACGATTTTTTGGAGGATTCGGTGTCAAGTTACATGTCTCATGTCTGTCTGGAAATATTTCATAAGCTTCATGTATATATATATGAAAACTATATAGGTATAAAATTAAAATTAAAACCGACGTTTAAAATGCGCAATAAAATTTTAATTTGGTCAACGTTTAAAACTGAAGTACTCTACATGTTTCCGTAGCTTTAATTACCATCATCAGAATAGATATATTTACCACTGGTTTAGCGAAGCTAGGAGCAGCGTAGCTAATCAGTAGCACTCGCCGTCCACGTGGCTCGTTTAACTAAATAGCGACATCGAATGGTCACATTATACTGCCTCCCAATAACTGTAATGCGTAAAACTACCGAAACATGTAGAGCCTTTTAATTTTGGCCACCTATCAAATAAAAATTGTTATTCAAACGTTGGTTTTATTTTTAATTTTGACATTTTTGCACCAGTTGCCTTGATTGGATTTTCAATAACATGCGTTATATGAGCTAACTCTACCTTTTCTTCTTATTGAAACTAAATGTACCTTTTGTAAAGATGATTGAAATTATTATGATAGTAATTATTAGGAAATCTCCATGCATTTGTCATTGTATAAGTAATATAAACTATATAATTAACCAAAAAATTTACTTTTTTGTTGTTTTCTGTATATCTTTTTCTGTTCTCAGCCTGCAACTATGGTCTAAAAGTCTATTTCAGTATTTTTTTATGGACTGGTTGGGTTAACGTGAAGGGTTGTTGATGGGTAAGTCCAAGGCATTACCTGTTTACTTTTAGCTGTGGAGGCGTTAAAATGTGACATTCAATGTCGCTATTCAGTTAAACGAGCCATGTGGACGGTAGGTGCTACTAACTAATTTCCTTTCTCTTAGCAGTTATAAACTCTGGATGGTTATACCATGCAACTTTGGGTCTCTGTGCTGTGGTCAATTAGCCGATGTGTCATATATGGTGCTGTTCAGTTTGAAAAATTTCTTATCAAAATGTTTAATATATTATTTAACATTTGAAGTTAGTTTATAGTTTATTTGTTGTGTCGTATCATTTTGAAAGATTTTATGTTCTCTTAGAATTACAGAAATAAAATGACACTTACACTAGAATATTTCTGCTGTAGTATTGTAGTAGTAAAGAAAAAAATTACTTCGCCTTTAATAAAACTGTAATCAACAAATGTTACCATTAAGAACCCATTTAACAAACTTATTTTACTCCAATGTATCTACGTCATCCATCGCTTTTTTCTATAATTCATTTTTGAACCATTATGGTTTGCGTTATACCACTGTTACTAGTCGCTGTGTTTGTTTGAGAGCAAAGACACATCGGGGTAATCGAACTTCGAATTTTAGCGTTGAATGTCCGTAAACTTCCACTTTCCCACCGGCGTAGTACTAATCGCTTTCTGTGATGAATCTATATAGGTAATCATATTTACCGTAATAAACTGATTTTTGATGTAATTAATTCACGTAAACTAAAAATTATAATAATTATTATACAGTGTATGAAACTGTTCGTTTTTGCTGCAATTAAACTAGTTAATAAATAATAATTTGTGCTGTATAATAATTTATTCTGCCTGCTACTCAGTTCTTTGCTATGGTTAATCTACGAGCAGTAAAGAGAAAACGTTCCCTGGTAATGTTTCGTAATAATAAATTGTCATTTTGTCAGTCACTAAACTTAATATAACGTCTCCGTGGCTACTGTCAACAAAATCAGTATATGTTTAACGCATGCTCTGAGTAAAACATTCGGTTATAAAACTAAAATATGTCATCCAGTATTTTTCTATTATTCATATTCAGCACCAAAACAAATTTTCAATGAAGGCGACCTAAATATTTAAATGACATTTTGATAAGAATAGAAAGTGAAAGAAAAGGTTACAAAGGCTACCTAAACATCAGCAAATACGATAAAAACAATTAAAAACATGCAAATAATATTATAAAGTTTATAACCATGTTTCATTCTAATTAAATCTACTAGCAAAAGTTTCTAGACGAAGGAAAATGTTGCCTCGCTGATTGGGCATTAATTTTAGGAAATAAATATTGAGTATGTACCATTATTCTCTTGAACCTCTATAAGTTAACTTTATGAATTAATCACACAATGCTCCCCAGTAGCACAGCGGAATGTCCGCGAACTTACAATGTTAGAAACCGGGTTTTGATACCCGTGGTGAGCAGAGCATAGGTAACCCATTGTGTAGCTTTGTGCTTAATTACAAACAAACAAATAATCACAAAATACTTTGATACGCTACCTCCACCTAGGGGAAGTATAAGAAACTACTCTGATAGTTCTTGTTAGGAAAGAAAAATCTCATTCATTTCCGCAAGGTTTTTAATTAATAGATAATGATGAGCTGAAACACCAATGTTAATATTCTTTCTCTGGTTATTCCCTTTGTTCCTTTTATTTGGATAATTTGCAATGTTGTCCAGAAACTCTTGTATGACAAGCAAATTGTAGGTGATCACGCAGCGTGTCTTTGATTCCCGAAAGATAGGTATCATAAAAATTTACTAAACATATTCTTAAATTATAGGTAATATGGTAAATACGTTTTAAGTTTGTTTTTGTGCCAATTTTAATTTTCATTTAGTGGCTAAACATACACAAAAATGCTAGTGTTATTTTCTCATGAGGAACAATATTATGTCTATCAAGACCCGGCGCCACGAAAAACCCGGCCCTGATATGGCCGCGCCTTTTTTTTTTTTCATTTACTGAGGTTATATAGCAAATAGCGCAATATTTACAGCTATGTTTTAGGATTCAGAATATGCAACTGATTTTTAATTTCGTTATGTATTTCGAAAGTTATCAATATTTTTTTCTCTAAAGCTAGTAAGATTTATCAATAAAATATATTTTAATCGTTATTCTCAACATCAAGCAGTAAAGGAGTCCCTTCTTGTCGAATTTGTTGCATAATTGACTCTTCAGTTTCACAAACTGCTTCACCTGGTAGCTCTACCAGTGACGTGTCCGTCATAGAGGAATTCAGCATATATTTCATTTTCATTGGTGTCATCTGGAAAAATGTTTTAGTTTTTGTTACAGTAGTATTTAATTGGGTACACCAATTAGCAGAAATTATGCTATCCACCAAATTCTTATGAGCTTTCTCTGCTGAAACTTTTCGTGTTTTGTTGTTTTTACCCAGTTGATATAGCTCATACAATTTCGAAACAAAAGCATGTGTTAGTCGAATAGGGTTATTTCGAGGATACTTTTCCCAACCACAAACTAATAAAGAAGGGGCCAAATCCATATCACCTGATACTTCTGGAACTCTTGGCGATCTCATCATGTCAATACCGCTTTGTAATGCTGAAGAATATGTGGCTGCTTTAGAAGACAGAGAACGTGATTGCTCAGCAGCATTACCATCACCATCATTACCATTTTGTGCAGGAAGATCCATCATAAAGAAATGTATTTTTTGTGAAGTGAATGATTGCTTGATATTGAGATCGAGATTGTTTCTCAAATGCATCATAATTTTATTGTGCGGAATAACTTCAGGAGTACTATTTCCAGAGCTTGCAATAACGTGTATAGAATTTTCATACCAATTCATTTCATTGGCCGACCTACTTCCAACTGTCTTTGTCTTGAACTTTATTTTCAGAGCAGATCCTGGTTGCGTGCATCCAAAAGGACAGCTGTTGTTCCTGCGACACCGCCACGAAATTTTAGGGCTTTAAAGATGTCTTCCTCTGTTGTTATATCATTATTATCCTCTACAAATGACTTGAATATTACGTTGAGGCAAGTATCTAAGCGGCCACGACTAGTTTGTGCTTTTGTAAATATCCATTTAGAAATTCTTACTGGGTTTGTGTTTGTTGTAAGTTCCTGATTTAATTGATACGTGTATGGAATTAATTCTTGTGTTCAGTTTCATAAGCTGCATTTTGGTA
>NW_013666239.1:98271-99949 GCF_000517525.1 Limulus polyphemus
GTCTGTGCTTTTGTAACTATCCATTTAGAAATTCTTACTGGGTTTGTGTTTGTTGTAAGTTCCTGATTTAATTGATACGTGTATGGAATTAATTCTTGTGCTGCAAAACACGTAGCGTTGTCACTTTGTATCACAATTTCAACGACATTCGGATGTCGTCTTCGTACATCATTCACAATAATTGATATTGCACCAGCAACTTGGATGTTGTTTTGTTGATATTGCACCAGCAGCTTAGATGTTGTCTTGGCCGGAATATCCACGCATTATGTAATCAACAAAATTGTACTCATATCCAAAACAAGAATTTCTATTTTTCCATGCAACCTTCATTGATCCGAGCAAACTCATCCCCTTCTTTCCAAAATACTCTACTTGTCCTCCCTGTATTTTGTTGGTAGTACTTTTTGCTTGTGATCAATGACAACAAGGACTATTGAATCATTTTATTTCAATGATTCTTTAATTTTGTGAATAGTCTGGAATTGTATTTTAGCCCGTAATCGATGTGACAAATAATTGAGAATCACTCTATCAAATTCAGACATTGATTCAATCATGGACTGCATTTCATCTTTTGGTGAATCACATGAATGCAAAGACACTTTGTTGAGAAAGAGTTTCACTAGATCACTAAACAATTTACACGTTTGTGAACATGTACTGCAAACTGATCCAATGTGAGTGCGATCATTGCAAGTTTGACCAAGTGCATACATACAACAATGAATATAATCATTGTCTGATATCTGGATGTGGTGATGAGAATAATCCGACATAACAAATTGTTGCAATTTTCCCCATTCCTGTAACAAGTCCTTTTGCGGGTTCTTACTTCTTAGCCACTGTACTCTAGAGACAATGTCCTTTTCATCGTTTTCTCGAAGGCATTTGATACATCTCTAACACGGATGTAGTATGTTGATAGTCCTGCTTTACTCTCGCCTCGTTTCGTCAAAAGTTTTGTCATATCTCGAAAGGTTTGCCGACCAACTTGTTCAGTTTCATAAACTGCATTTTGGTATGGCATAAAATAAGGAATCAACAGTCTCTTACCCTGGCTCGTACAAAGGTATGCTCTGAAACAAATGTCCTGCAATATTAACATCCCTTCTATTAGGTTGTCAAGAAATTAATGTCGCATTTTGGAACACTTTCATTAACCACCCCCCAAAAAACGTACATCACATATAATACTTAAACGAACCGCCTAAACGTCACATTAGTGTAGCATATATAATATGTAAAGTTTAGTATACTCTAATCTTTTATAGTGATGGCACACGACGAGACACACATTCGGCATGCAATGCTGTTTGAATACAAGAAGGGAAACAACGACCCTGTAGCCACAAATAATATCAAAGAAGTTTATGAAAATGTTTTGAACGTTCGTAAGTGTCAACTATGGTTCGGCAAATTTCGTTCAGGTGACTTTAGCCTTAAAAACTGTGATGGCAGGAGCTGACATGTTGGAATTAATATTGATGTTCTGAAGACGCTTGTTGAGTCTAACCCAAGGCAACAGGCTCGTGAAATGGCCCTGAAATTGCTTGTCTCTCATGAAACAATACGTAAACATATAAGGAATATGGAAAAACTCCATAAAGAGGGTGTTTGGGTGCCTCACGAACTCTCCGATGATCATCACTTCCAACGTGTGAATGTTACTTCGTCT
>NW_013666239.1:100949-112722 GCF_000517525.1 Limulus polyphemus
AAAGGATAGTCAGTGATATCTACATAGCTAAAATCATTTAAGACGTCCAAAAGACACGGATGTTTTTGGTATTTAAGATACAGAATAATAGTAATATAATCATAGCCCTGCTAATAAGTTCAAGAGAGATGGACTTTTGTGTGTAAAATTGGAACCAAATCATAAAAAAGAGCAAAGTAAGAGATGAGCTTCAGAGCAGGTATAAAGTTTTTTGTACCGGATTTGACAGACGCTCGTGATTGAACTTTCTATGTTATGATATGCACTGAAACCTTAGTTTTCTATATTTAGGTCCACATTGGCTCAGCTGTAAGCTTCAGGGCTTATAACGGTAAAAATCGGAATCTGATACTTGTGATAGGCACAGCGCAGATAGCCCATTGTGTATCTTTGTGCTAAAACACAGACAAACAATTTCTAATTTTTGTTTTTTTCAAACATGAAGTTTATAACAGAAGGAACGAAAATAACCTACGCTTCAGAAGATCCGAAGCTTTAGTAGATGGTTATCTGAAACTGGTAATTTGTGATTTCTTTTCCTGGAACATTTTATATGTCTCCTTGGGTTATTGTATTAAATAAGACATTCTCTACTATAAACAGTTACGTAGCAAAGGCATACTGAAAATAAACACGTTATTTTTCCACTTGATTCAATATACTAAGTCTAACTATTTCCTAACTTGTTTAGATATATATATATACATATTTGCTTTTATTGATTTTAAAGCAAAATCACATTTGGCTATTTCCTGTGTCCATCGAGAGAATCTAATCCAAAATGTTAGAGTTGTAAGTTCTTAAATTTACCGTTATTCCACTTTACAAAAGTGGCTTTAACGTGCAAAATTCTGCGAGTTCTATTGGACCGATCAAAACGAATAACGATTCATTACATCTCATCTGCCGGTGGGTCAACTATAGGGTTATGGACTTAAAATGCTAATATCCGAGATTCAGTTCCTCGTGATGGACAGAATTCAGACAGCTAGTTATGTAATTTTGGACTCTATGGTAGTCCATCACTTGAGATGATGACATTTTTATGCTTTATGTTTTCATCTTATCTTTTAGATCTGTGAGTGTGCAAGTGGCTGATGAAATCGATTCTTGGTGCACAAGAGCGTGTGTAGTGGGGTCACAGATAATCCGTCGTTTTAGCACTTGTCACACCTCTGTTGTGTGACGATCTCTCGCAACTTCTACACACTTTCGTCTTGGAACTGCCTCACTAAGATTATCATATCCACTCTGCTCTGTTCCGGTCTGAAACCAAACTGCGCCTCGGGTAGGTTACTGTTGTTCTTATTAAGCACAAAGCTACACAAAGGGCTATCTGTGCAAATAGGTTGCATTCAGAGATAGGCGATTGGGGGTGACACTGACTTAGATTTTTCCAGCAATTGAAAAGAGTGAGTTTCCCCTGTAGTTGTCACAGTCTGCTTTTGTTCTTGAAGACCGTCATAATGATTGCATCGCTAAAGTCAAGTGTAATTTCTTACACCTCTCATATGCTGGTGATTATGCTGTGAAAAGTATCTATCGCTCTTGGGCTCGCTGCATTGAAAATCTCAGATGGAATCCTGTTCTTGCACTAAATGAACAACAACAATTAGCGCCATCTCGTGTATATTGTCATGGTTCTAACTGATCCCGCAATAAGATTTAAATTTACAAGCTTTTAGAGGAATATAGTTCAAATTAAGTTTAGAGCGTAAGAAAAGTGACATATATATATATCACATATTAATCCGTAATTCGCTCAACATTTATTGTATATCTGTGTAATCCCTAAACTTTTCCAATTAGCCATGGATGGAGGACACTCGTGACTGTATTTTAATAATATGGTTTACAATGGCATATACAAAGAAAACAGAATAAGATACACATAATCAGGATTACCAAAATATAAAACTCATTTTTTAATGTCAGCGAATGCCAATAAGAAGTTTCCCCTACCAATCTCAGTACATGGTAAAACTGACCATGAATCATGGCGGTATTATGAAGAGAGGAAAGATGATTGACAATGCACTTTTGATTTTATGAAGGACTTACACGGTGAGTCAACGATTTGAACCTGCTATATGTCTCATGTGCTCTTCGGGTGACCTACTTCTGCCAGACAAAACACGCCAAGGCCAAACGGAAGTAATAAGTGACTTGTTTGAAACTGGGTCAGTTACTATTAGTATCTTGATTTCTGATCCAGCGTTTCGTGAATCCTAGCTCTTACTAGAAAATAAAGTAATAAATAGTGCACTAAGCATAACTTTTATAGATAGTAGATCGGCTAAATATAGCTATCATAAACATTTCCTAGCCAGGAACTATTCTTGTTCAGCTTTAATAATACAGCTATATCTTAAGAAGTTGATACTCTGAATAGATATCAGTGACAATGGTTTCAAAAATACCGCAATTTTATCAAGGCCATGACTAGAAAAAGATTCTGTGATTCGGCCTTATCGTCAAAATCACTGCTTATTTGGGTTATATTCAAAAGAAATCATAGTTTTTACCGTAGAAAGAGGGTACATTTTACGATAACATTTCAATGAAACAATAGTAATCATATTGTTTTTCTCTACCTACCTAGGGTGGTATATATGACTTAGGAAATGTTTATATTTTTGCTTTAAGTTTTATAGGTTGAAAATTTGATGCTGGTAATTTTTACAAAAATGAAACGTTTTACACGCATATCATACACAGCTCTTGAACAGGAATGAAATATTACGGCCTCTAATCTTTCAATAATGCATATAATATGTCTGTAACTGTAGGTTTTACGATAAAGGTTGTATGAGAAGAAGCTTGATCTCTTGCGATATTAAGATCATCACGTTACAGAACATCATATAGGTCTTATTGGGTGAAAAGTTTATTCTGTGTTTATACTAAGCCTTATTCTTGTTTTGTTGTAATTTGTAGGAATGTTTGACTAAAAACAAATAAAAACTGTATTAAATGTTTCAGTTTTGAAAGGCTTGACTAAAAGACGACTAAAACATTTACAGATTGTCTAAACGGGTTCAAACATTATTGTTGTTATTGCTGTTTTACAAATATTTGAGGGACTACAATGTATTATAATCAGAACTTACTGGAGTATTTTTTTAATAACTTGGTAAATTAGAAATCGTTATCTGATATTCGACTTCAAGAATTGTGTAGTTTGTTTTCTTATCGCTAAAAATTATTTTAGTAACGGCTAAAACATAATAGAATAAAAAAAAGTGTTGATTTGTTTGTGTGTCAGGATTTTTGGGCAGTTCTACCCAAGCGCCCTCCAGTGGCACAGCGGTATGTCTGCGGACTTAGAATGCTAGAATTCGGGTTTCGATACCCGTGGCCGGCAGAGCACAGATAGCCCATTGTGTAGCTTTGTGTTTAATTACAAAAAAAAATCTACCCAACAGATATTTGCGCATAGCCGTTCCTAATTCTGAATTAATACATTATAAGAAAGGCAGCTGTTGGGATACTAACGTACTTTCAGATAGTGGGTGAGAGATTTAGTTATTCTTATAGCGCACCCAGGGCCTCAAAACGTGAATCGCGTTTCTGCGGCAAAGGGACGCAAGCCATGAACCTCGGATTCAGAGACCGGCAAGTTAACCACCAGGTTATAACCGGCCATGGGAAAACAGTTACCGTGATAAGAATATTTACGCATGTCAATTGAAACTTTAATATTTGAAAAAATCGGCTGACACCTTCGTGAATATTACCTTCTAATCGTAGAATAACTTTCAATTGCATAAAGTTTGTTTGTTTGTTTTTAATTATGCACAAAGCTACACAAAGGCTATCTGTGCTCTGCCCACCACGGGTATCGAAACCCCGTTCTAGCGTTGTAAGTTGACAGACATACCGCTGTGCCACTGGGGGGCCAATTGCCTGAAGAGAAACATTCCGGTAAAAGTAGGTAATAGAATACTTAGGTGAAAACGTTTACTGTTTTTGTTATGCCCAAAGCTAGGATACGATTTTATACCTAATTGCATACCGGTTTGTTTTTCTCTCTTCGCCTTATTAATTGATTTCACCGCAATGATTGCATTATAATATCAAGCAAGTCAAATGCCAAAGACATTGCTTGTTGCAGACTTTTATATGTACCTTATTTTATATGGTATTAATTGATATTTTTCATTGAAGTAAGGCTGATGAAACTAATTTAATATTAATTTATATGATACATATATAAAGACCCGTCGATATGGCGGGAGAGTTGAAGAAATTCTTCCAGGGCTCCCAAGACCCTCTAAAGTCAGATAGGGGCTCCTAAGAAGAAATGTGGCTATGAAAAACGTACAACATCCGGGCCCCATCCCAGCTCTCGACAGGCAAAGATGTATGTTACTTACTCTTACTACACTGTGTATATAATACTGAATATATAAAGACAGTAGACGGTCCTCGAAGATGTGTATATCAACCAGATAAACAGATAGATTGTAGTTGTTGTTGTATCAGTGCAATGTTACACAATGAGTTTTTTGATTTCTGTCCACCGCAGGGAACGGAATCCGGCATTTTATCATTGTAAATTCGTAAACTCACCGCTGCCCTACCAGGTAATAGATAGATCGCACTGTCAAATTAGCTTACTATGTACGTTCTGTAAAAGTTCAAATAATAATCTGGCTGCATGTTTGCCAATTCTAATATAAACGTTTCTTATTGAAAATTTTAGTAAAGTTATACTGTAAAATAAAACATATACAATAATGTCCTTGTTAGTACCAAGTTGATGTTGTAGATGGCGCTTGCTTTTCATAGCTGTTTATTTGGGGTTTGGAATAGAGCCGACAATTTTTATTGCTCATGAATCACGTCTGGTTTGGGTTTATTAGCGGTATCAAATAGATGTTATTTTATCGCAAAGCTACACAATGAGTTGTCTTTGCTCTGTCTACCACCGGGAGTCGAATCCCGAATTTTAGTGTTTGGGGACAACTATATTCAGTGAGGTCTTAAAGAGTAATGACTCTCTTGCTAGGTTCAGTAACTACAATATACTATTTTCTACTATATCTATACTTTGGTTGCATCTCTGAAAAATATAGGTTTCGTACATATATCGTATTCTGCTTAACTTTCACCCAACAAATTTAATATCAGTATAGCACCAACACTTCTACAATAAATACAGTGTTCGGTAGTTGGATTTTTGTTTTCAACAGTAAGATGGAACCTAGTAAACTTTAAGCACCCATCTCAAACATTTGTACAGTGGAATCTTAAATCCAAATATAAGAGTTAAAAGTCTATTTTATAAAAACAAGAAATATTTGCCAAACAGCTTGTGGGAAGTGCATCTGTTTAGAGTTGTTGTTTCGGGTTCTCTGCTAAAACATCGTCTGCAGACTCATTCTATGATATACAGCAAGGTATTATTAAATAAAACTCTACAAGCAGAGTATATGTATCATCAAGAAGCATATTCTTCACAAATATGCAGTACAGATAGCGAAACGTATTCTAACTCAAAACTTCAGTCAGCGTAACACATTCAAAAATTATAATAGCATAAGCCTGCTGAAATTATTGTGTTTTATACATAAAATTGTTCTTCTGTTTTTATTATTTTATTTTTATAACATACATTTGTCTTGTGCCGAAACTAACCAATAGGAGGAGTATTGTTAAATATCATAGTTATCGACTGTTTTTCTAAACTTAGTATTTAGTTGGTATAAGAATATTAGTTTTATTGATATAAAGACATCAAACTCTGCCGCACTACCCTTTTTAGTGCATCCGTCTGCAGGTGCATTTTGGGTATAAAGTAAATCAACAGAATTTACTCTTTCTTGCCTTTTATGAATATGTTCTTGAAATATATAAACACGCATGAACGATTGATGAATGTTATATATTTATTAGCCTTTAACATGGATTAATACAACATACTATGCCCAAAATATGACATGAAACACACACACATACACATGTAGATTATAACAAGTTATTACATAATATATCGTGGCAATAAATCTGTAGTTAATCATAGAATAAATGCAAATTGTGCACCAAAATAACGTACATTGTTCATTAAATTGTCTGTTAAAAATGTCATTCCTCACGAACTACATCTATAGTTCTTTCATATTAAAATATACATAAGGTCTTTAATATGAACTTTACTTCCATTCTCATACTTTATTGTTTGTCTTAGTTCTGTTTTGAAAAAATGTTTTATTCATAATTTCAAAACTTGAAATCACTATACAAACAATCTTTATTTAAAAGATGGATATGACGTTTTACGAAAATAGTTTTAAACATCGCATTAATACTTTATCTGGTAAACAAGTGCAACTACTCAAAACTTTTATATTTTAGCAGAAAGTATTTTTTGTCGTTTAAAAAGAAGAAAATATGTTGTAAATAAAAATCGTTTACTGCAAATAGGTCTCAGTGTCGACTTGCAGAACGTATACGGCTAACGTTAACTCACACTTTAAGGAACAACCTGCTACACGGATAACGGTATCTCATTCCTTCATAAACGAACTGCTATGCATGCTTATCTAAAATACGTTACGTTTTCTCAAAATATATGTGAATTCTGACAACATCAAAACCCGTCTTTGTATCCAAGGGAGATGAATAGCTGTTCTAAACAAATAAAAAATAACATTTTTTTTTCCTGGATGTTTAATGAGATTTCTTTATTTTCAATTGGCTCAACATCTTCTAATGGAAGGTGACAAAGAATGTGTTGGTGCTCTTGTGAAATACACATAGAGTCTTTGCTTGTTTTAGCATTGAATGTGTGACAAACCGAAGGTGCTTGACCTTGAACTGGAAAACCTTCGGTGTTCGAGGTCATCCCAAATTTTTCCTGGTCGGCTGTAAATGACAGTGAATTTTGGTGGTCGGCTGTGTCTACACGTAATATTGTAGTAGATGTCAGCTTTCTGGTTTTTAGATGCATAACATGACTCTTTGGAGTTTGACAAAAGAACAGCTTTTTCATATATCTCTGAACTGTTTGATTTCTAAAGAAATAAATGTAAGGATCTACAACGCAGGAAATAAATGACAAAAAGCTTGATAGCAACGGAATATAACGTGGCACTTGAGACATATAAGTGCTTAGAAACAAGACGACGAAATATGGTCCCCAACAGACACTGAAGGAAAACAACACCAAAAGTACAGTTCTCACAGTTTTCCACTCGTCACTAAACAAGGAAAGTTGACTGGTGGTTGAGTTTCTATGAAAAGGCTTAATCTTATGGAAGGTCGTGTCGGTCTGTACTGGAATAGTGTTATAAGATGTGATGATGCCAAGACTGTGTTTCCTACCTCGTGCACCATTAGCTCGTGCAGCTTTAAAAAGAGAGCAATAGATCCAGCTAGTACATAATAACGGCAGAAGAAATCCTAAGAACGCAAGAAGGGCCTTGTAGAAAATGCTTACTTTATCCGACCCAGATCCCAGGGTGACACAGCTGTACCAGGTTTTCTCAAATATTATTGGTGCTACACCACAAACAGGAGGAAGGCTTACAAGTACAGCAAAAAACCAACTGCTAGTAATCAAACAAATCGCTCGTCTTTTGGTTGTGGTGGTTTTATACTGTAATGGACTATTTACGGCACAGTTTCTATCTACTGCAATCAGCAACAAAGAGAAAACGGTCTCAACGCTCAGACATAGGGAAACAGTTCCACTTATTTGACACCAGGTGCCGCCAAATACCCAGTATTTGTAAATAATTGACGTCAGAGTAGACGGAACAACAAAAATGCTCTGAAGAAGATGGGTTACGCATAAATTAAGAACGAACCGATTAGTAGCTTTACTTAATAATGGCTTCTTATAAAAGACCAGAAACACTAATCCATTACTAACTAAGCTGGTTACCATAATGAGAAGCATTGCGATAAACTGAACCTCCAAAAAAACGCGATTTTCTGCTTTTGATATCGCCAATATTTCATCTTCCTTTAGCAATGTTTCAGATTCTTCAGACATTTTGGCGAAGTTAAAATAATTATTAAACCTTCAGAAAGATATTTCTCAGTTAATGCCACTTGATAGGCACCAACATTATTCTTCTATAAACTTTATTTCGTATATTTGCTGAAAGAAAAAGAAAACATATTTTATGTAAATAAACATTTTGCAAATTTCGCTAGTTGAACTATGTTATTTAAACTACAGTACTAGCTCAGGTATAAAAAAACTTACAAACCATATGAAGTAAAAAATATAAAGGTAATAGTTCACAGCAATTTTATTTGGTAAATTACAAATAATTTATTTTAAAAAAACGACCTCCATTTAGCTTATTTTTTATTAACTTTCTTACTAAAATGAAACAAACCTGTGACAATGACATGATATATTTTTCTTGATTTAATTTAATATCACAGCCGACAATCTTATCTGTGTAGAGCTTGTTTCAACATGAAACGTCGACAAATCATCTTACCTGTTTAAGCGTTTGTTAAAACTCGAATGTTCCTGAGATCATACTTGTAGAATACAAGTTCATGAATCTAAACAAGTAGAAGCGCAACAAGAACGTACAGAAAGTAGATATTATATTTACTACTTATTACTGATCGAAATTATTTTTATAAGATTTAAGGATTCCTGAATAAATTAAGCGATTTCCTACAGTAGTTTGTTCTAGAGTAAGAAAAAATATTCTAAATCAAATGGTGACGATTAATGAGTTGGAAAGAAAAAGAGAATGGTAATTGGCGTTATACATCAAGACTAGTTGATAGTTAATTTTATTAATATAAAAGTCCATTAGAAGTTAAACCTCTGATATCACTTGTCACTCATGTTCTACAGCCGGCTCACAAATGATAAATCCTTACTGCTAAATTGTTTGGCATCCCTTCTCGTAAACTGAAATCTCTACTTTCGACTATGTCAGGTCAATAAACCCACTCAACCCCTAGTCTTACTATTGAATATAGATACGTATCTATATTCAATTACAAGTTCTAATCACGCGAGACGATTGTTCAAGTTCACGTAATCGTCCGTGTTTGGCTTACTGTTGGATCAAGTTAAAGGAGGAAGCTAAAATGATCAGACTACCTATTCACGCACAAAAGGTTAAGTTTTTATAACACATACTTAAAGCAAAGAGAAAAACTGTGCATACCTAGGACTAACAGATGTTATAACTAATTATTATATGCTACTTTAGCTAACAATTCTATTGCTTAATTAAAAACAGGAAAATTCCTTACTAAAATGGATCGGAGAGACAACTAACTATGATACCGATCTATTCTTGATTCTAACCATTTCATGTTTTGTTTTTCTTGATTTATTTATTCATGATTCATTTCAGATAGAGAGCCCCAGAATAAAACTAGTATTATATCAAACATCAGTTTATCCCAAGGTAATATTCATTATTTATTATAAGCCTTTGTTAATTTGAGAAAGTAATTACTTGAATTTAACTTTCTTAATTAAACAAATAAAATCATCTGACAACATGCGAGTAAAATACACTGAAATCTTTATAACAGTTTGTCTAACTTGATTTTGTTTGTGTTATCGAAAATCTATAAAATGGGCTACCTGCGTTGTGTTCTTTACTACGATCAAACATTGAATTTTAACGTTACGAGCCCTGTAACTTTACGCTGAGCCAAAGAGGGACAGCTTTCTAATTATATACTTTTCAAAACCAAATAATAACATGCTACTTTTGCACAATATATTTATGAAGTATATTGGTTTCTAATAAAGGGATAAATAATGCAAAAGAAAAATAATTTCAGATATATGTGGAACTTAAAAAGTTCATCTCGCTGTGTCCTGTCCCACTAAACTGATACAAAATCTAGAAAATGGAGATTTCTTCAAAGATATTTTACCCTAATGTACATAAAACTATTGAACTCATGTATCCCGCTATAAACGTTGAACTTTTAATTCAAATAATGAAAAAAACGTCATCTTCTCGTGAGTAAAATGGACGCACGGTGCTAAAATTGAAAAAGAAATGTTTGTGTTGAAGCAGACGAATAATAGAAAATTTCTCAACAAAAGAAAACAAACAAATAACTTACAAAAAACGACTGAAATGATATTTGGGGATACAATTATATAAGGCTTAGACATTGTTTAAATTAGAACGGAAAATTACACAGACATCTGAATCTAACTTTGTTAATACAAGGAACACGACGTATCCCGTACTACTTGCGAAGAAGAAAAGGAACTTACATGATATAATTTTTTTATGATGTCTTTACATTATATCTAGGCTCACTTGGATGCTCTCCTATAGCAATGTTAACAAGAAAGTAGGACTAGAAGATATATCTTGAAGCTCTGTTACAGTTAGATGCTACCGGTAGTTTTGTTACTCATTCTTCCCCACTAGCTGGTTTTAATACCTCGAATTTGTCACTGCTTTATAAATAAAGCACTGTATGGGCACGGTGGCGTTGTCATGGAGACTGCTCCGCTTGTCTTCTACACGGCACCAAATACTGTACTTGTACATAATTCACTGTATAGCTGTCAGAGAGGTGCATAATGTTGAAAATTGTAGAGAATTAAGATATTCTCATGATTATGTGATGATTAGTTAATAAAATATCAAGTTTCAGATTTATTAAGTATACGTCAATATATTTATATGGTTAAATCTATCACACCATGACTAACTAAATTTATAGGAATACAATATTCGACTTAATTCATCGTTTTTTAAACGCTCATTATATTTGAGCTTTTTTGTTTTCCCCCCGTAAAGTGTGCAGCTATTAATATAATAAAGGAGGCAAGAAATAGGAATAAAAAACTATTAGTATTTGTTTTGCAAGTAGTTGAATGACAACTTTCAAATTCTTAATAAAAATTAAATTTGTTGTATTCAAGTACAATTATAACACACCAGTTGTGAGAATCGATCAACTCTCCACAACGGTCCCATTCAAGGTCACGTATCCTAAAATAAAGTTTAAATATTGTTACGACAGCGGAAGTCACGTGACTCTAGTAACACGTCATGAACTTCTAGAAGGATCCTGTCCTTTCTTGAAGTCTCGATAGGCTACTAGATATGCGGTAGTCTTGTATATATAAGCCGCCAAGAAGCGACGGCAACAATGTAATGTGTAATTGAACTGCGGACAGAGAGAGACGTATTGTTGAGTCGAGCACGTGAGTCGTTCGTTGTGAATTATAGCGTTTGTTATAGCGCGACTGTGGAAATTAAGTGTATTGCAAAGTTGTATTCGGAGAGAATAAACCAGTTTTATTTAAGAAAGGACTTGTATCGCTAAAGTTTCTTCGGAAATAATTTCTACGGAAAATTAACTAACGACCAGAGACGTAACAAATTGGTGTCAGAGAATGGGACAAAAAAAAGAAGATGGAAACGAGAAGCGGCAAATCAAACTACAGCTTAGCAGATTTGATGGCAGCAATACAAGAACAGCAAAAGAACGAGAAAAAAAACAAGAAGAGAGACAACAGCAGTGGCTGGAGGAGAAAGAAAAGAAAAACGAAGAGAGACAACAGCAGTTGCAAGAAAACATGCAACAGTGGCAGCTCGAACAACAAAATAAACAAGAAAAGAAATTACAGCAGTTGTTGGAGGAAAAAGAAAATAAACAAGAAGAGAGACAACAGCAGTTGCAAGAAAACCTGCAACAGTGGTAGCTTGAACAGCAAAATAAACAAGAAGAGAGACTACAGCAGTGGTTGGAGGAGAAAGAAAATAAACACGAAGAGAGACGACAGTAGTTGCAAGAAAACCCG
>NW_013666239.1:113644-137413 GCF_000517525.1 Limulus polyphemus
AACATGTACAGGAAACACAACACACAATATTATGGGAAAAACTGTAATATTAGCTCAACCAAAAAGTATAATAGCTAATAATATTAATGAATCCTTGGAAATAATAAAACATAAAAAAGGTCATGTAGTATTAAATAAAGATGAAGGTATGGCGAATATTTCTGCAAGAATGAGGATTGTTCTCCTTTGAATGGTTTAGCGTGAAAAATATGTAAAATAGCATACAGGTCACATAACCTACTGTAAAGTTATAAATACTTTAGCATTGTCTTGTAATTCACTCATGAGGATGACGTTGCAACATCGAAACATGTAGAGTTGTCAAATATTTGAAGGCCATAGATAGACCTAAATAAAATGTTTTTAATTGTGTACCAGTTTTAACGTTGACTATTATTTATAATTTTAACTGTATACATAAGTGCCAAAATACAATAATGATATTGAAGGTTTGGGTTAATTCTACAAGAGATTAAAGGAGGTGTAGTAAATATGTCAGCAATGGCGAGAATCAGTCTTGGGTAAATTAAACTGTTTTTGTATGAGATTTGGAGCCAACCTGTTGAGTGGATGATTTGCTAATATCAAAGGGATTCTGTCAGTTTAACTTTGTGTTAGATGCATGGTGTGGTATGTGATACACCGCGTATATGTTTGTTGACATTTTGGATGACGTCATTGGACAGTTACAAAATACTAATACATATTTGTATCTATGTGTAGACAATGAAAAAAAACCGTTTTATATGTGTGTGTCGTCATGCTTAGAAAAATTAAACATTCACATAGCCTCTTAAACTTGTGAATAGCTTATTAGTATTCAACCTCTTGAAAGATTAAGGACTGTACACTGTTGTCATTATAAGAGAAACTGTTGTCAGGTAAGTAACAACACACTAGTATTATCTAAGTGTGTTTGTATGTGTGTTTTCTTATAGCAAAACCACATCGGGCTATCTGCTGTGTCCACCGAGGGGGAATAGAACCCCTGATTTTAGCGTTGTCAATCCGAAGACTTACCACTGTTCCACCGGGGGACGATGGATTGCGTTTCTATCAAACCACAGTGCGTTACATTTTGTAGTTCACAAGGAAGTAAGTGAAAAAAACACACGAAAATTGCTATTCCCTAGCACTTTGCTGGAAACTTTCATTAAACATCTTGCTTGATTACCGCTTGTGTATTCTCTAGAAGTTCAATAAAAGCTTTTAAAGAACTACACCAACTATCGCGAGAACATCTTTTGATGCCTTAATAAGTTTTTAGCTTGTTTACATAGTGTAACCCATAGAAATCTTTGAAAAAAATCCTACTTGGTAAACGCCATGATATCCGTTGTGTAATGCAGATGTATCCACAAGTTCACTGCAAAATGGAAAATATCTTACTTTTTTATTCAAAGATAACCTTCAGTATTTCACTACATAACCCACTAGAAGTTTTTATGCATCTCGCTTTACTGTTTGCAAGATATCCTTCAATTCTTCACGAAACATATTTTGTACATCTTAGATGGCTAAGTTTGTCTGTTATAGGCCAAAGCCAGATTGAGCTTATCTGCTGTGTCCACCACGGGGAATCGAACCCCAGATTTTAGAGTTGTAAGTTCGTAAGCCTATTGCTGCCCCACCGAGAGACTAGTTCACTAAGACCAGAGTATCGTTCAGTAACTCACGTAATATTTAAAGTATATCTTATTGGTTGGAGACAAAATGCTTTTCATTAACTTATTGGAAAACCTTGGAATTTCGTCTTTGATTTAACTCCAAGATACCTAGTTGCTCACTTAAGACATTGAAATATCTTAAGTTTCTAGTTATAAGGTATCTTCTAGAACCTCAGGTAACTGTGTAACCATCTGTACTCGCAGGCCTTTAAAATATATTGCTGCTTTAGTTTTGTGTCGTTATTCTATAGAGGTTGAGTAAGTTATTCTAAAAACGAATTTGTAGTCTCACCACGTTATAACAGTCACTATGACCAGTCGTTCTCTATCTAACGACAGTGCATCTTGGCAATAGCTATGCAGCATGGTGTCTAATGCAAAAGGCTCCTTTCTCAGTCAGTCATGTCCAAACATATCAATACTTCCTGCATGTTTTCTGCAAGTCATCTAGTGTACGAGGACAAAGGTTATGGAAAATTACACAAAATTCCATGGCCCATTAACTTGACTTGAAAGTTTTTTTTATGGAGTAGGTGTAGTTAACACATACCTCCCTAATTTGAATATTCAAATCCATCTTAATATAACGTGCTCAACCTTTGTTATAATTTACAGAAAGCTTTAAAAGAGCTGCCTTTGTTAGTTCCGGATTATGTCGCAGTTGCTCTTTGAAAACGTGTATGATCGTTCGTGATTAGTTCTCATGTGCCTTCCACTAGCTCATTTGAGAGTTTATTGAATATTATTTGTTTGAAACAAAATAAGTAGTTCGGTGGAAACGTTTGGAATACTTACATTAGCTAGGGACAATAGGGTAAAACGACCGCCTTCTTTAAAAAAAAAGGTCACCCCTATATCACTGTTTATGACGTATTGCATCCAAGGAACTATATGTAACTATATGATAACGTGAAATCGTGCAACATAAGCCTCTCAGTGGCTTAGCGGTATGTCTACGGACTTACAAAGCTAGAGACCGTATTTAGATACCCGTGGTGGGAAGAGCACGGATAGCCCATTGTGTAACTTTGTGCGTACCTACAAACAAACAAGCATAAACACACTAGCGATTTTGTGGTTGGTTACAAAGTAGATATTTAAGGGAATTTCACGTTGTTGATTTCAAACAATTAGGAAGTATAAACAGCCGAATACGCCGTAAAAGAAACACAGTTCAAGTTCCCTGATTTTATTATGACGTACAACTGCTTTACGATGAGTAGTTTAGGGTATCACCTTCCCCCTTCTTTAGCAGAGGCCGATGTCTGAACTCTCATCATGACGTATATTTGCGACATGTACATTACTACCCTACAGCAGTACCACGCTCTTTGCGACAATGTCCTAGAATGGACCTAGATAATACGCAACTTGTGCAGGCGCACGCGACTTTCCGATCCCTGCTGGTATTTTAAGGATTTAATTATTTAAATACAGTTTCTAAGTGCAAAATTGATTTTAAATTTCATTTGATGTGATTTAGAGTCCGTTTTATCCAACCTTACAGGTAAAACGGCCCCGACCACAAAAAGTGAATATTTCTCAATACATAAATAAGGTTTATGGTCAGTATTTGGTTTAACCAGAAATGACATTGAGAGTAAAACAGGTTTAATTTTAAAATTGTTGCTTTTTCATGACATTCATCTTAATTAATGAAAACTGCATTCGAATTAAGGTGGCCATCTTACCCCACCTTCCCCTATGTTCATTAAAAATGAGCGATATTTTAGTTAGATAGTAAGTATGGGTATGTTGTAAAAGATATTTTTTTCTTGCCACCAGAGTATAATTTTCTACGATAGTATTTAAAATTTATTCGTTGGTAACGTATGTATCTTGAAATATCCACTTCACAAATATAGGTCTTAAATTATTCGAAATATATTCAACTAACTGAAGGAAAACTTTGTGCTATGATAATTGTGGATGCTTAAAGTATTGATAAAAACCCATTTGAACTCTAATTTATAGCAACATTTTACCAATTTTACAATCCTTATATTTAAGCAGTAATTCTATTAACACCTAAAATATCATAATTGAATTTATGATTTATAGCAACTTAAGCAACGACATCATAATTTGTTTAATAAGTTTGATACATTAGTACCTTTCAGTGGCATTTGAAATGAAGTTGAGAAAACTTGTTTCTTCGTATTTATTAATTTTATGCATCAAGTAATTTATCCAACAACTGTTTCTGCGCTTTGTTATTTATTTGGACATATATTACGAGATATTAAAATATTTATTTCTTTAATAACATTCATTTTGAATGTAACCCGCTGGAGATTTGTTGACTGGTCAGCTGTTCGAAAGCGTTCGAGTTCTATCGACAGAGATAAGCCAGGAAGGTTCAATAAACCTTACTTGTCGTTCTAAAGGTGTCTGAATATGAACACTTTTACTATATTTTGTGCAAGAGGAACACAGCCCGTCCACCTTCGCATTTTTGGTTCTAACTTGATCAATATACACGAGGTGTATGACGAAGTAAAGCAAAAAAAAAGTATCGACAATATATACTTTTAACATTCACTGATGTCATTGACACTTAAATAAAGCGTTTTCTAACAGTTTAACTGAGATTTAAAAGTTCAGTGGGACCTGAAAAATCCAGCTGTTTCGAGGAATGAATGAATGCTCTACATGTAAGTTGAAAAAACAGATAGTCAATTTAACGCTCCCTAAATTTAACTAACTGTGAAATCTAATCTTGTGAAGCTAGCAACATAAAGTAAATTTCTTTGTTAAAAACGTTATATTATTATCTATTCTATAAACATCTCTACAGTGTACATTATTAACCAATTTAGTGGTTTATTGAAGACATCAAGTCGGACACAGCTACGTAAGCGTACCTTATAAAATACTTATGTTATATACAAAAGGGAAATAAAAATCGCTCTTGTAATTATTCATAAAGGCTTAGCTTGAAGTTTCAAGAGTAAAGGAGTAGATTATTTGACATTTATGAAAATATAATAACTTGTTCCTTGCAACTCTATAAAAACAGAGGAAGAAGCCATAGATATATATATATAGATTCTCGGCCATTCACTGCACTGCTTCTGTGTAGATCAATGAGTTTCGAAAAAGGTTAGCAGTGTAAACATCCTCTCACGACCAGAAGTTCAAATATTACCACATCAAAAGGTAAGCTCAGAAACAACAGTTGTATCACACCAGGTGAATAGTGAGTAAAGTAGTAAATAAAGTACTGGGTACTGAACGTTTACAAGGTGAAAAGAAATGCATTGAACACTGCAGCAAACTCCATGTGATGATACTTTATTACATAGTCTTATATCTTTGATAACGAAGAATATACTTTTTCGAAAATAAAGTTTGGATGCGGCTTGAATGGGTAATGAAAGTAACTCTATTATAAATGTACACCGTTTTGGCAAGATTAAGTGATCATCTGGTAGGTACAACTAGTTTACAGAGAAACATGAATAAATAAATATATCTATATATACATATACAGTGTAGAACAAAGAGGTCACATGACCGGAGATTGTCGAACAACTTATCAAAAGTATTTTGGTACCATGAGATGTTGGTTTAGAGTAGGGCTGTTTTGTTAAATTAATATGATTTCCTTTATTTTGCTTCTATTGATGTTTGGTTCTTTGTTTAAAATTAGTGTTTTCTATAGGTATACTGTGGTTTTTTAAGTTGCATTGGTGGTGAACACGGGAGGGTTTTTTATTATGTTTGGTAAATCTGATTTATAATTTTCTTTCGGTTTCTCCAATGTAGAATTCTGGGTAGTTATTGCACATTATTAAATGACATTGGTATTGTGTGATTCTATGTAATTTTTATTTAGTGCCGAGTTTTTGAGTGGATTTGAAGTCACCACAGGAATTTTATGTTTAATTGCAAGTTTTCTCCAAGTGTCAATTATTTTTAATCTGATAAATGGTAAGCTGAAATGTAATATTATGTTGTTGTTTGGTGTATTAGTGTCAATTTTGTTTGTGAAATAAAGTTTTGGGTTTTTGTTTTGGTCGTTGGGTGAAACTTTTTTCGACAAAACTTGATGTAAATGAATGAATGCTTTATAAAGTTGATTTTTTCATCCATGTTGTCAGTTGAGTAAAATCTTGAAGCTGTGTTTATAATGTTTTTTATTATACTGATTTTTATTTAGATTTTTGGGCGAAATTCCAGAGGATGTAGAGGCCTATTGAGTGATTTTTTTGGGGTAAATTTTGGTTTTGAACTGTGTATCAGATCTGTTAATGTCGAAGTTAAGAAGAGATAACTGCTTGTTATTTCCATGTTCAACGGTTAATTTAATGTTCTAGTAAACGGAGTTTATGTGTTCAAAGAAAGTTTATATGTGTCCGCTAGAAGTAAAACCAGCAAAAGTGTCATCGACATATCTGTACCAGTGTAGGAGAGGATATAGCGCGAATTGTCTGGCTTGTGTTTCGATCTGGGTCATAAATATGTTGACGAGAGCAGGTGAAATAGGTTGGCAATGCTTAAACAATCTGTTTGAAGAAAGTTTTTGTTGTTGAAAATGAAGTTGATTTTTTGTTGTTGTGAATTCTAAGTGGGAAATGAAAAGTGTAGTGAGGATATGAATTAAAGGTTGAGGTCATTACGGTAGAGGTCAAGTGCAATATTACAAGCTTCTTTGACGAGAACTTCGGTAAAAGTGACATAACGTCAATACTAGCTAGGCTTCAGGGTTTAGTTGGTTTAATGTGTTTTTGAAATTAAAGACATCTTTAAAAAGGAACCTTGAGATGTTATAAGGATGATACTATCCACTTATGACGCATTTAACTATAACTTTGGTAAATATATAGCCTGATCCCTCACACCTTACATAACATCTGCTTTACCTACTCAAGCAGTCACCAAAAGTTATAGTATTATATTATATGTAGCTTATATAGAACAATCAAATCAGAAAACAAATTAGCCTAACGTGAGTTATTAAAATCTATAAAAATGCCATAATCTTAAGACACTTTAGGTAGTTAAAGCTAATGCCTCTCAACTATTATTAACTACGTGTAAACTGGTGCGAGTCTAGTAATTACCGTTTTTATCTTAAAAGTTATAACCATTTATATGAATTTTAGTTATATTTAAAACACCATAAAGTTAACAGTTTAATTAAACTAAATTATCTCCATTTTTGAAAACATCAGTAAACCTCCCGTGTTGTTAAATTGTAAACAACAACAACAACAAAAAAAACATGTGAAAGAAACTTTGTTACTCATTGTAGGGTTCTGAGAAATCAGTTATGTTTACTATCGAGGAAAAACTGTGGCAGAAATAATATTCCAAATGCTATCTCAATATTTAGTTGCTTTCTAGAGCGATATGCTTTTTATTCTGAAAATTACTTGTAATATTTGTCAAACCCTCGTTCTTATCTTCTGTTTTCACCAATCTTCATATATTTGTGGTGTGATTTCTGTTCAAAACTTCATCAGTTCTTACCATTCTCCAGCCTCTCAATGGTTCTGCGATAAGTTTGAGGACTTATAACACTAAAAATCGAGTTTCAATACCCGAGACGTGAAGAGCACAGATAGCCCTTTGTGTAGCTTTGCCTTTAACAAGCCTTTCTTCAAGTTTCATTCTATACTTCTTGTTGCTTTTTTATTGTCAAATACACATCTGTAAATAGGCTATTTGTGCTATGTTCACCACAGGAACCAAACCCCGAATTTTAATATCATAAGCCATTAAACTTACTTAAATTAAATTTACTGATACATGCATTTAAGATTTTATTATAAGAAAGTTCGTAAACTGTACATTCGAGCATATACTTGATATCTAGGTATTTATCATTCTTCTTTAAAGTCACAATTTAAATATTCTAATAACAACATAAAAACTTTTAAAACAGGATAACTATTAGATTTGCACCCTGAATGTCATTAAGTGAACGTAATGCTACTAAACTAACACTAAAGCAAGATAGCTATTAGATTTGCACCCTGAATGTCATTAAGTGAACGTAATGCTACTAAACTAACACTAAAGCAAGATAACTATTAGATTTGCTCCACGAATGTTACCACATGAACTTAACGCTACTAGACTAACACTAAAACAGAAAAAACTATTAGATTTTCACCATGAATCTTACTACGTGATCTTAACACTACTAAACTAACACTAAAACAAGATAACTATTATATTTCCTCGCTGAATGTTACCACATAAACTGAACACTAGTAAACTAACACTTATATAACCTTAGCAAACCTGACCATGCTAATTGGAGCCCCCTAGTGGCTTAGCAGTAAATTCGAGAGAGAGCTTATAACATTATAATTAGGGATTCGATCGCGTCAACGACCACAGTGCCTATAGCCTATTGTGTGGCTTTGCGTTAAAGCAAACAATAATAAAACCTTATCAGATAAATCTATGATATCACTTTACAAAACCAATTTCCAGTAACAAGACTATATAAAACCCTTTAACCAATACTTTCAAAATTGTATACTGTTACCTGTACCAGAGCTTACCAGCCGTCTATCTGGGATACAAAAAATAATTAGGTAGCTAAATACACTACATCAAATGATGCCTAACGCTATAAGATGCCGAACTATGATACATGAAATGTATAGTGGATGTGATATTACATTACAGTAAGATTAATAATAACTTTAATTAAATCACATCTTATTGGGTCTATACTCATTTCCTCAAAGAAGAGTGTATAATAGCATTTAATTTAATCTTTGCATGTTGTACTCCACTGCTGGTGATTCCTTCCTCTGTGAAAGATGTAACCCAGCCTCAGTGATGAGATATGGTATTGAGTTAAAAAAACAACAACATTTGAATATTCCACTGTCTTTTGTATCTTTTTTGGAAAGTACACAATAACGAAGCTTCTAAGTTCTAAGAAACCATTCATTGTCAATTATTTTAACACTTGTGGTCCTAAATGTGTTTGAAGTAAGCAAACTTCGGCTGCTAATAAATGAACGAAGTTTTAACTTTAAATGACAGATTTGAAAGAAAAGTAGTGGAAAATTAGAAGAGTGTATAAATTTAACACTGACCTATAGGCGCGAATAATGTTATTAATTAAAAATGTTAGCTATACATATAAAATAAATCTCCAAAAGAGTTTTTAGCAACATTTTTTTTTACCATAAACAGGTCATGAAATAACAAGAATGATTAAACACAGCGAAAGCAGCATGTTCAATTAAAATGCAAAACAAACGTAAATATATTTAATTTAGATTTTTTTAAAACGATTAGCCCCCCCCCCGTGGCACAGCGGTATGTCTGCGGATTTACAACACTAGAATCCTGGTTTCGATACCCGTGGTGGGCAGAGCACAGCTAGCTCATTGTGTAGCTTTGCGCTTAATTACAAATAAACAAACAAAAATAAAACGAGTGGCTTACTAGTACTTCAGGAAGTAAATTACACCTTATGCGTCATGTGAACTAAACAACAGAATTAAAGCTTCTCAATTTCAAGTACAACCATTCAGAATTACGAGTTTCTAGCATCATCCGCTTCCGTAAGTGATTTGTCAGGCTTTAAGAACCAGATACCATATCGAAAGCTCAAAGTACAGAAAGTTTTCAGCAGCATCAGGGCTGGAACTTTGGTTTTCTACAATCCATCACCATCTTAGTCCTCATACTTCAGCAAGAGATCTGTCAAAGCAATCCCCCGGTGGATCAGCGGTAAGATTACGGAATTGCAACAGTAAAATCTGGGGTTCGATTTACTTAGGTAGACAGAGCGGAAACAAGAACATCAATCGTCAGAGAAAAAATATATATACAGAAAGTTATACATTGGGCATAGTTGGAATTGTTGATATCTGCGTTGTATCTATACTTTTAAGGAGTTATAGAAGACATCCTTAATAATCTCCCTAATATAGACTGGATTATAGATAGGTCGGAATCCGTAGAAATGAAATAACAGCTTTTAACTGAAGATTCAAATGATATATTTTTTCACAGAAATTGACAAAATATAACGATACTTCTCATCTCTACTGTTACTTTAGACATCAAATAAACTCAGAGTTCACGAATCGACAGCAGTTCATTTGTGTGTGTGTGTGATTTTTTATAGCAAAGCCCCATCGGGCTATCTGCCGTGTCCACCGAGGGGAATCGAACTCCTGATTTTAGCGTTGTAAATCCGAAGACTTACCGCTGTCCCACCGGAGGACCAGTTTAGTTATATAGTGCAGTTACATGTTGGGATCTGACTGTAATTTACGTCAAGTTTCTCATAGAACTAAGTATTTCTCGATACGAAATAAGATATTTTGTACTTAGAAAGTGTTCAAGTGGGCATAAGTTTCTGTGAAGTTGAAATAATGATTCTAGATCAAACAAAGTTAATAAGATAAATAGAAACCTCCCATCTAAATCGAGCCTATATATCAAAAAACTAAATAATTAAAGTTGGAACTATAACTCTAAAAAACACCGTAATTAAAAACAGAGAAAAACAGTGGCATAAGTATGTGATTTGACGATAATTAACGCCCCCCCAGTGGCAAAGCGGTATGTCTGCGGACTTACAACGCTAGAATCCGGGTTTCGATACCCGTGGTGGGCAGAGCACAGATAGCCCATTGTATAGCTTTGTGCTTAATTACAAACAAACAAACGATAATTAATAATAATTTATTGCCAAGTCATAAAAATGTATCTTTTGTTTTAATGTAAATTTAATTTTTGTTAGATTTACTTTCCTGTTTTGAATTTAAAAACGTAAAATGAGTATGTTGAAACCTTTTCAGTCGAGTAATTTCCAGTTTGTTCGCGAAAACAGATGAGTTCAAATTTCTTCTTTTAATAATAACTTTGTAGTTCAGTTATGAAAATAGAATAATTGAAATTACTTGAGTTGCAGCTTGTGTTCGTTTAAAACACTAAAAAAATGAGCAATGTTGTAAATCTCTTGTTTCGAACATTATATGCGCCTTTAAATCCCTTTTCGTTTCGAGAAAATTATAACATTCTTTCAAAGAGTTAGTGCTGTACATTTCCGTGTAATTTATTCCCTCAAATGTACAAAACAAACACGATTTTTATCGAGCTCATAATAGTCTTCCCATCTTATTGGACTAGTTTAAAAAGAACTGGACATAAAGAGAATTTCCTCATGTTTCTCATTCCTTATAGTTATAATGTGATAAACATTTATATACATATATATCAAAAAGTTAAAACTTAAAAGTAAGCTAAACATCTTAAAAATAAAAAGTATAAGCTTACGATGTTAGAAGAAGTAAAGAGTCAAATTTGTTGGAATAAAACCGGTCGCAGGGTTTTAATATGATAGAGAACCTCCGCTCAGTTTCAGAATAAATAAGAATAATATCGTATTTCATGACTGATTCCTTAAAAACTATAAAAATTGTGTACTCAAATTCACCAAACAAAGAAAGGTATAAAATATATTTAATATCCAATTCAAAGTTATCATTGTTAAAGGAAAATTCAAATATAGGTCAACAATTACATCCTATTTTATAAGTATAAGAATCAAAGATTCTATGGAAGTGGGGAACCTATATTAATACGATTTTGGAGCCTCACTGCATCGTTACAGTCTACGTCATTTCGTCCGGTTATTCTCTATCTGACGACTGTTCATCAAGACAATATCCCTGCAGCGTATTGTCCATCATTACGGTGTCATGTCTAAAGCACACCCTCTTTCCTGTTACTTTCCATAAATCATATAGTGTACGAAGACGATGAAGTTCCAGCGCCAGTTTTAATAGTCCAGTCACACAGAATCCATAAATGCTGGTCGGACTACTTGACTGATTTTCCTTTGTATGGAGTAGCATGAATACCTTTTTCATTCTACAGCTGCTTGTGGTATACGACGACTGAATGGATAGGTCAATGATCCTTCTTGGTTGAGTTGCGTACTGTAACCTGGGACACGTGGACGGTTTTGCCACTGACTTTTGTGTCATGGATTCTCACCTGTTAGAAGACGCTGCACTTTGCTTACCACAGATGGAGGTATGAATTGTTACAGGTTCTTGCTAGATGGTACCTGAACCCCAGGTTATCGATATTTCTTTGTTTTTCAATGCCATTAAGTATAAGAAATATCTACATCTTGGAACTCCAAGTCCCCAATTTGATCACATTTTTATGATCCAAGGTATGAATATTTTGCGCTGGAGAGATAAACGGGTTAATTTTATGTGTTATCACTTACACGACGTCAAGTAATATCAACATTTAGGTCTGTGGGAGTAAATTCAGTATATATATCAATAAAGGCACATCCTCAACATCATTAATTAAGCAATTGCCAATCTTTTATCCTTTTGCTATCACCTTTTTATGTTTAGCTTTCAATTGAGATACGAATGATTTCACCTGCAATTCGGTAGGAAAGGTCGAACCATCGCGATAGTCAGCAGTAGGATGAGCAGACAGGAACACTTTGAAAGCAGCTACTTGCATATTATTGTACTCGGTTCGCTGCACAATATCTACCAAGGTGGTTCTAAACGATTCCTGAATACTTCTGTGTGTCATGTGGAGACTTTCATGCTTCTTGTGCCTGCCTGGCCCTTAAGGTCGTGATGCGCTGACGGATTTCAGTCACCTTACCACTTCAAATCACATTTTGCAGCCCTAACGCTAAAAAAGTGCGGGAAATGCCTTCTTTTAGCCAATAAACATGCCCAAAAAATTTCAGTTCAAATTAAGAAAAACCGGATTGTATAGTTTTTTGTTGTTTTTTTTTGTCTTTTAACAAAAATGTCCATTATTGGCTCATAAGGGGCTTGTTAAAAATAGAGAGTGGTTACACAATCAAGCAGTAAATTTATAATTATATAAAAAATTTGTCAATTAATTTTCTTTTTCACTTAAAATCCAAATGGCATCAGCGACGTCATTAATCGACAAAGAGAATAAATCTTTCCCCATCAGTGACTCAACCTGGCCCCCCAGTGGTACAGCGGTATGTCTGCAGACTTACAACTCTAGAAACCGGGTTTCGATTATATAAATTATATAAATTTTTGTAAAACTTTATCTTTGACTTTGGTTGAAATTTTCTGAATTGTAATGATAGGTATGAATGGAAAAATGAAAAGATAAAAAAAATATTGGACTAAATTACAAAGAGATATAAAGAAAAGTATTTGTATTGTACAAATTAAATCTATTTGCATAAAAAGAAACGATAGTACAAGAAATGTCAAATTCTGTAAAATAAATATTCACAACCTTTAGCACTTGAATATCGGTCATTATATCCCTTTGACACATTTGGATTATATATAGGGTGTGTTTTTAATGGAATGTCCCTGTTTCCGAAACTAGCCGACTTATGTTTGTTACCAAAGAATATATTATTATATTTAGCAACGTCGTTTGTTTCCGGTTTTTAAAGATTTAGTTCCTTGTCAAATCTTCAACTTTATTATTTTATTTCTTTCAATCTCCACCATTGCTATATAGCACCCCATGAAACATCTCTTTTATATTATCCAATTTTTAAATCTTTTTATAAAATATTATTCTGCACTTCAATAAGCAAACTAGTATTCATTAAATCTTACATTGTTTTACTTAAGTTTGATTTGATGTTACTATCTTTAATGTGATAAGCATTACAATTAGGCGTTTTAATTCCATATTTCCAATTAGCCTTTCTCGTAGATTTAATTGTTTCTGGCAATAATTTTTATTAATTTTTCGATGTACGTATCAGTTACTACAAGTATATGACAAGCAATAAATGTAAACAAAGTATTTACAAAGTATCAATTTCATAACCTACCTGTAAGGTTTTATAAAGCCACAGAGTTTTTATGTCAAATGACTATCAATCAGAAAATTGATAATTATGAAAACCGTATAAAGTGTGTAAAGTTTGGATACATTCCACAATCAACATTCATGGTGCACAAAGAACACTCGACCATCTGTTAATATGCAACTTTACTGATTAGACCAAAGTAGAACCTGAAAAAGCTAAATCTTAAATATTTTAAGATAATGCTTCGTAATATTGGCGTTCTTTGGAGGCGGTAAGATGGCTTTAATTAGTAAATATACAAATATATAATATTCATTTAACAGAGTAACCAAATTAATTAACTGTAGCTCAATTAATTTAGGAACTACACTATTTAAAAAGTGAACGTACTAGTAAAGTTATCGAAAATTGACAATTCCTACTGGTTGTGTCACATTTGTGTAGTGAAAACTTAGCTTATCATATTATAGAAGTATTTCTGGTTTTAAACGTTTTGTTTGGGTTATTTGTTTTGGTAGCCATTATGAGACTCACATACTTTGTGTTATCCTAAAGACAAATCATTTAAAAAATAATCAAAAAAATATATATCTAATTTTTTATCTATGCCAAAAGCTAACCCAGTGATTATAAGCTGTAAATAATATAATAAGGGAAACTCATTCCAACGTATCACTTTTATTTTGAAAGGAAATAGAAATAGTTCTAAGTATATATATTATATATTAACGTAGATGAGTGGTAGAGATAGTAAAGTTTCCTGTTTTTGTCTTCTCTACATGTACTGTGATTCATTCTCCTAGTACAGTTGGCGAATTCAAATGTTACGGTCAAGATTCTTACCGGATAACACATTATAAATTGTGCCTTTCACTCTGCTTTAAATATTAAGCAGTGTTTAAAGTTCCTCTTTGCACGTGAAGCTGTATATCCTTTCTCTTAAGTGTGTTTTTACAACCAAGACCCCTTACACAATTAACGTTATACGAAATACACGTGAAATGCTAATGAAATTTGTTCTGTAGTTAATTTTAATAAGAAATAAAAACTATCCAATGTGTATACATCAGATAATGTAACAACTAAAGAATGAGTAAGTTTTAATGTACTGAAATAATAGGAAATCAGTTCTGTCTAGCTTAATTTATACTCTCGGTCTACTGCATGGTGTTAAATCTCGATATTGTGAAAGGCCAAAAAAGAAAATGCTGTAAGTACCTTTGAAATAGCCCTTCTAAGTTCAGCTACAATTTAGTCTTGAAATAGCAAGGCTGGAAACTCTCTATAATATTTTTTATATCAACCTATAATTGTCTTTACAAGTTGTTACTTTCTGTATTGCCACGCAGATACCAGAGCAGTAGATGATTAAATCTCATAATGCTCAGTTTTATAAAGCTATACTCTTCCTTCTTGGGTACATAAGCACTATACCTCAGAATGCTTTGTGTATATATATATATATATATACTTAGCTACGATGCATCTTCTCAGTTTTTAATTTCGCCTTCTGCCTGTCAATCGTGTGTAACTGATTAGAGTATCATATAAATACTCATCATATAAACTACAGAATATAATCAATCTTACGTTTCTCTTTAACATTGATTAGTTATAATGATCTTAAGAATCATTCACTGCAAAGATCGAAGTTTCGTGAACTGAACTTAATTACCTGAAAACATGTAATAAAATACTACTGATTAAAATACATTATATTAAGTCCTGTAGAGCTCTAGCTTAATAAGTCTTTATGGTCTAATGATGAAAATAGAAGAATGACCCTTCATGAACATTAGTTTTTCATCTTTAGTTTTATTAGTTGACAACTGAGTGTAACACGATAAAAATATGATAGCTTTTGATCCTTTTCTTGCTAACATAAAATATTTACATTTAAGTAAATGTAGCACAAAGAAAATCCACGAACCGTTTCTAGTTAAAGTTTTATTAGTTGACAACTGAGTGTAACACGATAAAAATATGATAGCTTTTGATCCTTTTCTTGCTAACATAAAATATTTACATTTAAGTAAATGTAGCACAAAGAAAATCCACGAACCGTTTGTAATTAAAGAGTGGTAGAGTTTGTCTTGAGAAATGTTTGTTTAGAAATTACTGTTGTACTTCATGAGCTATCTCTCATTCGGAAAAAATAATGTACTCATTTAGTCGTCTCTACCTTCACAGTTACAGATTATTTTTAAGCCTTGTTTCTTTTGAGAGGACTTTTGTACTCTTTGAATGGCCATATTTCTTCTGTACTCTCTAACACAAGCTAACGTAAAGAGCACCACTGCACTTCCTGAGACATGCCCACGTAGAGACTTTTACTATTGTGTGTGAGCACTGTTCTCCATGAAAACGGACTGTTAATCTCTAAGCCATGCCTAATTAATTATGCATCTGTAATCCTTGAGTTATGTCTCTTTAAAGTGTGTGCGAATGTACCCTTTGATATCTGTCTATTTAGAGAATCCTATTTAAAGAGTAGTACTTAAAAATATCTATAGAAAACGTAACTGAGCTTTTCGAACCATATTGACTTAAAAATATAAATGTACTTTTATAATCTTTTATTCTTTTGAATTACATCTGCTTGTGAAGCACACTTATCAAATGTCTAACTAAGGAATGCTCTACTGTGTCATGTGAGTGACATCTATTTAGCTAATATTGTTTTTACTCTATTCTGAATCATAAATACATTGTGAGTCCATCTATTCCATACAAACAACTTCTATTTTAAGAGCGATGTCAGTCGTTCTGATATAATTCTGCTTGGTGAATGTTACGCTACTCTCTGCTGTTCATTCTGAGCCATTCAAAGACACATATTGTTGAAGATTCTGAACAGTAACATCTATTTAGCGTAAAGAATAAGATAATAAGAACATAGCAGGTGCTTGGCCTACTCGAAACTACTGGCTACCAATGAGCGAGAATAATATAAGTTAGACATCACCACAAACTTGTTATTATTATGTATATACACATGTGTTATGTGTGTGCGTACAAGTGAGTTACACTTATCGCGCTACAACAGCCTCATATTAATTTAAAGCTAGCACGTTAAACCAATGTTTATACTGGTATATTATTGTTGTACACTAATGCTCTGCAATTGTACAGATACTATATTACAAAAAATGTCGTACATTTATACGTCATACAGGGTGTCCTAGAAGTCTGGACCCATAGAGAAAATAGACATTATATTCTTAAAGTTAAACAAACACATTTTTAATGTAAGTTGTACATATTTCAGGGGAAAAAATACCCTGATAGAACATCATACCAATAATTGATATATGTATGGCTGTTAATGGCATGTAATTTGAATAATAAATAAATTAAGAATAAACTGTGTATATTTTTTTCCTATGGGTCCAGACTTCTGGGACACCCTGTACATTGATTTTTCTGAATGTTTTCAAGATAGCAATTGACACTGAGTGCTAACAAATGTGCTTATGTTGAAACGATCAGTAAAAACATGTCAATTTTATTCTATTAATTCACATGTACTGTCAATTACCTGCTTTCAGCTGTCGAACCTGCAGCGCCATCTTTAAGCAATTGTTACTGACAAACACAAGGAAAGTGATATTACTGGCAGACAAACAGATATTCACCACTTTCAATGAACTGGTGAGCTGTTGTGTCGTCACGTGCTCCAAAAATTATTTTTAACGGTGTCACTTGAAAGACAACGAAATAATAATTCAGAATCAATATCTGTGCTTTAAATTATACAGCAATGTAATTGAATTTAATCCTAGAACCAAAACATATTTCAAGCGTATTTGTTAGTTTTTGGTTCAACTTCGTATGAATTTCGTCGTTATTTATAACCTAATACACTTCTAGGTAAACTTAACAGTGTATTTTGCCTTATTTCGTAAACAAGAAACACGAGGAAATGTCGTAATGAAGAGCATCATGGAAAAAAAAGACATACTAACAGACAAACATCATTAAAGCTATGTGAAAAGAACGTAGAACTTGATACTTGTAGCATGCTCATAGGTTTCAGTCTTTGTTGTTGTTTTTGCTATTTTCTAATCGAGTTCTTATTATTTCGGGTAATAAATCAAATACATGTTTAAGAGTGAACATAAAGCTGATATGTTAAACTTATATTCTTACTGAAATGTCATCCTGGTAACTGTGTAGGAAAATGAACAGATAAAAATGGAAAGAAAATTGAATAATGATATATAAAACATGAAGTCCAACTGCGTGAAATGGGAGAAGCATGTAAAACACAGCGGGTGAAAATCAGTGACCGCTTGACAAATGACAGACTGACAATACTCCTGAAAATAAATCAGACGTTTGTACTCATTGGTTTTACAGCCGCTCATGACAAGATAAAATTTTCGAACAAAAACGTAGAACTCTGGGTTTCTTTCTTCATTGTGATTAACTATATGTGTGTGTTTGTGTGTATAATGTCTTTTTATGAATCGAATCAAAGAAGCAAAACAGGAAAAATGGTAACGTAGATGGATTTGCAGAAACTGCAACCTCACGTCATTAGCTTGATAAATGTTCAGGTCTTATCGCTCAAGCTGAAACATCACATCCGAATAACATATTTGTATTCATTTTCAGTACGTTTTGTTTGTTTCCGATATTCACGCAGAGCTACACAAAGAATTATTTCTGATAACCGTCCCTAATTTTCAACTGGTTGACTAAAGGTAAGACAGTTATTCAACAGCATCCACCGCCAATTCTTGAACTAGTCTAATCGAGTAGTGGAACTTGATCCTCACTTTTATATAATACGTTAACCAGGCCAAGCCCGGTCAATTTTCTGAACGAGCGTTTATATTTTTGCTTTTCATATTTTTCAAGACACTTTACACGAAATTGATACAGCACATTTTCAGCAGTTAACTGAAAATACTTATGAAATGATATAACACGTTTTTACACTTTACCTTTTATATTCAATATTCGTTCAAAACTTTTCTTCCTTCAGTTAATATTCTAGATTATTACATTCAAATTCTGAAGAAATAGATACATTACTCCTCGGGTTCTTTAGCAAAATCATGTTGTTTTTTAACTTTTGTAATCTTAATAGTTTCTCTTTAATTATCTAATGAATTGTTTCTTCATAGAACTAAGTATTTTGTCATACAGAATTCAATTATAATGCATGAATAATATAATACAATTTTCTTTTAAATGTTCACTTAAATTACACGATTATTTCGTTGAAATTGTAATCTACTAGCTTATCCCTTCATTATATAGTGGCTTCTATTATTCATATATTCAGATTTATAGACATATCGTTGCCCTAAATATACATTTTTGATCATTTAATACTGTTTCCTTACCTAAGTGATGTATTTACGTACAATATTCCCACCTTTCAGAAGTATGTACTGATTAGTCTCTAAAATAATATTTATATCATCCAATGTTACGAAGTTATTAACACATCCATCACCAGTCAGAGTAACGTTCTTTAGTACCAGCTTGAGGACGGCTTGAAGAGTGTCAATGCGGAAATGTCCAAAGAGGCTATTTTAGGGTTTAACTGATGGAGATAAATAAACCTGTGTATTAGTTTTTGAGTTTTAAAAACAAATGACAAAACTAAAAGCGAGTGAATGCACTACCAGGACAGTACGAACTCTGGTAGTAAATAAAGATAGGGGACTTAGCCAATAGTTTAATCTTGATTGGTGCTTTGCACTCTCATATTGGTTTGCTTTTTATGCTTACTCTTCAATTGAGAAACGAAGGACTTAACCTTAGCACCAGTTGGATAATTGGCAATTTCCTTGTCTCCCATATGAATGTTGTTGAATTTTGCCAAAGCCGCTATAGGTGTAATTGTGAAGTCTGATTCGACAACTATATCTACCACAGTGCTTCTAAAGGGATTCTGAACGCCCCTGTGAACAGTCTGAATTGACCCATACTTCCTGTACTGCGCTTCTAAGGCAGTGACACGTTGACGAATTTCAGTCTCCAATGGGAGGTCCAACCTATCGGCATACTTCTGTACCAGGTGGGTTATTAGTTGAGCTGGAATCTAAACAAAAATAATTACAAATACCAATAGCGTCAATGGCTTCGATTGTGGCTTTCCGTTTACGGCTTCTATGCCGTTTCCGAGAAACAGGAGCGGCATTTACATCAAATTCATTCTGAAGTTCATCAGCATTACTCGAAACAGGAGATTCAATCTTACCATCATCAACATCATCCTGATATTCATTAACATCACAACAATCCTGTAATTCAATCTCATTCTCATAAAAATCATTACTTTTTCCTAATCCTCTTGTTCGTAGTTCAATCGGTGCTTCATTTCCAGTTGGTTACTTACCCCCACGTTTACGATGCAACTTTGTATTTGGTAACAAATCATCACAAGAACATCCACAACGACTGAATATTACGCACGAAGCGCATTTAGGACACTTGTATTTACATGTTAACTTCCCCATAAGTAACGCTTTATATCGAGACTTTAGTGCCTTTATCTGGGCGACGGGGACCCGTCACTGGTCTAAATAATATGCCAAACGTACCTTTTTTTGAACAATAAAGTTCTCACAAATCTTCATAACAGTACAACAAATGCCGCAATGGGGCGGTTTTTCGTCACCAAAAAAACGTCCACCTGGCTCGTGATGTGCGTGTTAAAAATCCGACCTTGTGGCTTTTGTTTGTTTGAAGTTAAGCACAAAGCTACACAATTGTCTATCTCTGCCGACCACGTGTGTCGAAACCCGGTTTCTAGCGTTATAAGTCCACAGACGTGCCACTAGTGGCACCTTGTGGTTGTTTCCAAAAAAACTAAGAATCATTTCGTAGATATTTAAAGCCATGCTATTTAAATAATATTGTGCCCACAGAACAGTAACTGTTTTCTGCGCTTTTATTTTTGTTAATAAGCAAATTTGTTTGTATAATTTCTACTTTGGTATCTTAATATTTTCCACTATGAATAATTTTTACGTTGAAGCTGGTAAAAAGAAGGAATAGATTTTAATTGGAATTTTGTTTAGATTAATTATGTAAACCACATACTAAAAGCTCTTTTACTTATTTTCGAGTGTTTATTGATAGTTTAAAAGCTGCAGACGATATGCCCATATTTTATTTAATAAACAATGACAAAAATAAACTTCTAAAATATATTAGAGTTATGTACCAATATATATCAGATATTTTATACCAAAACACCAAGTAAAAAATCATAGCCTTAAAGCTCTAGAAGGGCTTAGGGTAATCCTAATTAACAATAATCGTTATTTGTTTTCCTTCAGTAATGTGGAACCATTAATATACATTTACGTATTGCTCATAGAAATTTTTATTTCTAACTTTATCAATATATTAAATGATAATCTATATGTGTGTGTGGGTAATTTATGGTTCCTTAATAATTTCATTTAATAACTGTTAGTCACAGCATATGATAATATTTAGCATCCAGACTGCGAGCGGATGAGACCGAATTCGGGAGATTGTGTAGGATACAAAGGGGGTGTACGGTTTCCGGTATTCAAATTAAAAGTAAAACAAAATGTCCTCCAATAAAAGTCTCAATCCGTTAACTGTTAACCTAAACAAAAAACAAAAACACTTTACCGCCAAAAGTACTCACCTCTCAGTAGTGGTCGGCCACGAAGAAGCCGAGGTTAGAGGTTGACTGGACTGTGTTCCTCTTGTACAAAATAGTAAAAGTTCCAACTTCAGGCTGTTACCAGGCAAGTTGAGAAATCTTCGTTGAGCCATCCTCTGTAATCTTTATCGATAAACTCGCATACGCTGCGGAGAAAACGATTTGATAGAGCTGAGGAACCAGATCTTATATTGCACAATATGTGTGGCTACTACCTTGTTTGGTATGAAAGATTGGATAGTAGTATGAGTTTTATTCCTTCATAGCCTCGAAACTAGTGCGAATTCGGCTACGCTTATGGGCAGCCCATATTTTAAAAAGTAAGTACTGGAAAGCTTTGTTTTGGAATCAACCCATTAAAAATATTTCTCTGACTCGTAGACTGAGTGTTAAGTATCGTTCGTAAAATAGTTATATTTAAGTTTATCAATACAGTAAATGATAATCTGTATGCATATATGAATAATTTGTAATTCATAAGTGATCTACTATATTAATTGATAATATCATATTTAGTCTATCAATGTATTAAATTATATTCCCGAAATGCGCGTTAATAATGATAGTATATAAGTGTTGTTGTATATTACGTTTTGTTGTTTCTAAATTAGTTTTTTCCTCGTCGTATTTTGAAAAAAAAGATTGTTTCCCCAATATAAATTGTTCATTAAACGATAGTTCTTAATTCTGTCCATAGAGTAAATTATATGTTCTGCTTGTAACAAAACTCTAGATAAGAGTTTTAAATATAAACCTCCCAGTAACATTGAAAGTTTAAAACGCTAAAAACAGGGTTTGATACCTGTGGTGGCACAGCACAGATAGTCCATTATGTAACTTTGAACTTAAGAGCAACACAAACAAACATTAAGTCATAGTGAACAAAATCGTATCCATACAGTGTGTGCGTGCATGTATGTGTGTGTACATTACCTTAAGTCAATTGCTACAATTACTAATCCAATACCAACGCGTCTCAAAATTGTTAAAGCCATCGAAGAAAAATTAGCTTATTAAAGTTAAATCGTTTGGCAAAATGTATGATTATTATCCTTATCAATTATTAAAACGCAAGCTTCAATGTTGTTTGAGTCAGGATATAAAAATGATATTCTTCTGCTGCCGTTTTTAATAAAAAGAATCAAGTAAAATATCTGTTTATTTTGCATGAATCAAATAATGACTTCCGAAATCATTATAATCATTATAAGTTAGTCTTAACAAAGAATGATAATGTATACAAACGGGTCTAGTGGTTAGCGTTTCCGGACTGTGAATCCAAGGATTCGTGCGTGGCGATCACATGCCACAAAAACGAGCTTCCCTTCTTAAAGTTGTGGATGAGATATAAAAGTGACAGTCAAATCATACTTTTCCACCATATCTCTAAGTAGTTGGAGTAGCCGAACAAACGAAACTCCCTGTGACTAATATTTAGTCTAAAGTTTCCCTGTAGTGTCTTGGTTTGAAAGTCATGAACACTCGAATAACCTAGTAACCAGGTTCTGTTCAGTTAGATTCTCCAAGTAGTTTGAGTAGCCGAACAAACGAAACTCCCTATGACTAATATTTAGTCTGAAGTTTCCCCGTAGTGTCTTGGTTTGAAAGTCACAAACACTCGAATATCTTAGTAACCAGATTCTCCTTCTACCTTGATTTAAGTTTGTTAGAAAAAAAAATAAATTCCAAAACTTTGTTTTCTTACACGCGATTCTTATTTTCATTCACTGGGACATAAAGATTTTCTTTATTTGTTGTTAAGCAAATATTCAATGGGTTGTCTCTGCTTCTCCACCTTGGGTATAGATACCTGATTTTTAGTGCTATAAGTCCTCAGTCTTATCGTTAAGCCCCAAGTGGCACAGCGGTATGTCTGCGGACTTACAATGCTAGAATCCGGGTTTCGATACCCGTGGTCGGCAGAGCACAGATAGCCCATTGTGTAGCTTTGTGCTTAATTGCAAATAAACAAACAAGATAAACAAACTTATCGTCAAGCCACAGGGGAGAGAGCAACATGAAGAAAACATTTTGCAACCCTATTAAGTACGTTAAGCTGTGTCTTAAATGCTTGTACATCTATTTTATGTATTTACTTTTACATTCATTCATTGATTGTTTATTAAAATGCTTTATCTATGTTTCATACATTACGTTCCTGTAATTATCATTAACCGACAGGCTTGTTTCTGACTTGAAAAAGAGCATTTCCTCGAAACGTCGCCAAGTAGATAAATTACTACCATAGTTTTTAAAGGTGAATTTTCTCTAAAAGTCTAATTTCTTTATTTTATCACTTTCGCATCTTTGTACTTATTTAAACATAATACTAATTGATTTAATGAAAAAAACTCGTAAACAACAACAACAATACATAGATAGGGGCAAACATATCTCTTTCCTAGTCATCTCTCAGACAAAACTAACCCATTATATTATCAGAAAGTTATCCTTAACTCGTGCATTGAGGTTTAGAATGCTATTAGTAAGTTCCTTTAAATTATATTAATCTGTATTGTCTGTTAGTAGATGGTTTAAGTTATTATTAATTCGTTCAATAGATTTTGTTTTATTATTCTTAGGTTTATACTTGACTAATGTAATAATTTTTTATGTACACAGCATGGTCACAAGTAAATAGACACCACCTTTTC
>NW_013666239.1:138309-143876 GCF_000517525.1 Limulus polyphemus
CATTTATTTACAAACTTACTCAGTTATTACTCCTTTACCTATACTACCAGAAATACCCACCCTCTGGGCAGGTATAACTACTAGTTCCTGCGGAAGGCTATTGGGCCTGCGGCCTTTTCTGTAATTGTCTGACAGTTCTACAACAATGTACTCATACTTGACAATCAGTGATGTTCACCATCCATGAGACAAAGGATTTTATTGAAATTTTAGTTTAAAAATGAGCTATCATCACAGCATTACATCACAGAGTAGATCTTATTGAAGTATTCTATTTTTTTGTAAACGCAAGCTTTTCTCTTGCATGAAATTTTCACTTAAGAAAAACAAATATTTTTTAAGTTTCTTTTTTGCTTGCTTCATATTTGAAACTTCGTTTTTGTAATTTTTCTGAGACATCTCATTTTTGTGGAAATTCAATTTTTTTGTTTATTGTTCAGCTATAAAAATATTGCCTAGTTATAAAAATATTACCCAGTTATGATTGATGATGGTCGGTGCGGTAGTTTCCGAGATCCGAGTTTTGGACGTATACGTCGCAAGCTCCATTATAATAAGATGTTGAGGTAGTTTAGAAATTTATAACCAAAAATTTGACAACATTCACCTGACTTTATTTTACTTTCTTGTTTCTTTAACCGCTGCTAGAAACATTGTGACGCTTTAACAGTAAACATGGTTTAGTGTGAAACATCAAAGAAATGGTTGT
Organism: Limulus polyphemus; assembly: GCF_000517525.1. Taxonomy (NCBI): domain Eukaryota; kingdom Metazoa; phylum Arthropoda; class Merostomata; order Xiphosura; family Limulidae; genus Limulus; species Limulus polyphemus. Next base: position 139,019 of record NW_013666239.1, read on the forward strand.
TTTCAGTTGGTTATTATTAACGTGTTTTGACAACCATTAATACGTGATGTGGTATACTGCCAAGTATTAAAAACTCACTTTCCATTAAAAAACTACTGTGTGATGCTCATTACAGAATAATATAACTAAACTCAAAGACTTGTTGATCACGTTCACGAGGAATATAACTGTCCATAAGTTTTTTTTTATGGTCTGCCTTATGACTTTACACAAGTTTTTAATATATAATCTTTCATTCTACGCCCTCTAATAACCCCTCCTTATATTGCTTCAGTATATTTTAATCTAAAATAAATAGTAAAACTAGAGGAAAACATTTTTCGAAACATTTCAGGTAAGAATGAACACCATCTTTATAAATGTCGTACACAAAGTTAGATAAAAGTTTCATTTTACAGCCAAAAGCTTTTTAAATATTTTGTATTTTAAGTAAATAAAAAAGGGCCTAAAAACAAATATTGGCAATATTTTAGTTTCTTTAAGTGAAATATTTAACCAATTTCCTAAACACATAATTTATTTAATTTAGCTCTAACACGAAAATATTTGCTCCTTACAATTTATATGGCACACACCGATATTGCAAGCTTAACGTTTTAGGTTTGAAAAGGAATATTCGATAAAATAAATTAATAAGCTAATCAACAAATATCTGCGACTATTAAGTTTGTAATTGTGAAAAAGTCCTCGTTACTCTTTCTTCCATACAATGTATTTTCTAAATAGTTCCTCATCATACGGTAGCCAGTAAAATCACGAAAATATTTATACTCTAAACTCCTAGTATCTCGTCCAGGTTTACTTAACTTTGCCCTTTCCTCGCTGCAGGCTCTGCAGTAAATTTGAGAACTTGTAACGCTAAAAATCGGGTTTCGATACTTACAATGGGCAAAGCATGGGTAGATCATTGTGTAGCCTTGTGCTTAATAATAATAAACCAACAAACTAAAAATCGTTTAACTTTATATTATTGTTAACTATGGTTCTTTTTATATTTTTACTGTATTAAATTAGTTTCTTCTCTTTTTTTATTTGGCAATGGTTTTTAATTTTTTCGAACATTTTCAGTTAATATTGTATTATTATTATTTTATTTTTCAGATCTCTTTCTTGCGTTTTTTTTTTCATTCCTTACATTTTGAATCGTGCAATTTTTTTCTGACTTTTTTACTTACATTTCATGCTAATGTGTATTTATGTTAACAAATCTGAAGATATATATAATTATAGTTTATAGTGGAAGCAGTTTCGGAACTGAAAAATTCAAATCATCAACATCTTTAAGAATTTCGTTTATTGTGTTTTATGTCTTCGTAGCATCTTATTTTCTATTGTTTTACAGCAGCTGACAAATCGTTCAAGTATTCAGCTGATTCGAAAATATCGCGGTCAAGAAATTTCGATTATTATATGAACGAAGATGAACGATAGGTCGAAATGAATGTACGCACATTAAATAAATCATGCCTAGCAGAGGCTTCAGTCACAAAACTTATATTTAACAGTGTGAGAGTGAGTTATTTTTGTATTAATTAAACTTGATTTCATAACAAATTGGGTTGTGGCTTTTGACCACCTATGCTTTAGTTTTGATAAGTTGTTAACGGTCAACTGAAAACATTGTCTTTACTAAATATTATTATTTAATTTTTATTATGTATAGTCCGTACTTCTCTAAGGATTAACTCTCAATTACGTTGTCTTGGCAACGGCACTTTTGGACGGGTTTAACTAGTACTTAAGCCCAGATCGTCTCGAGAGGTCCTTAAGTTTGTGCACCTTGAAGTATTAGAACTTGTCCTGGTCGGCCCCAAATAATGTCTGCTTTTTCCATTCTATTGTTCATAGGCCTAGAAAAAGGATTCATGTCCACAACGTTTACCCAGGTTTGTACGTTACATTTAAAACAAACGTTTTGTTTTATTTTTCTAGAAATATAATTTTATCTCTTTTTCAAACAATAAATTTTGGGAACCCAACTTTGGATCTGTGAATTAATCATTCAAATCTCGTTACAACAAAACAAAATATTGTTCCTCAGCTAAAAATTAGAGACGACTAGAGTAGGTAACCATCAAATGATTTGCATGAATATCTAAAAACAAATGAACAAAATTTCGATGTCCTCAAAAATTACAAATATCCAAAGAAAATAGATTGACTATTTCTTATATTCTATATTGCTAATGATAATTTTGAGACTGCCTTTTTATTCGTTTGGTAGTAAAACTAGTGATTGTACTCATTAAATTAGATTGTAATACCAAACAATTACATTTTATCACGTTTTCATCTGAGTCCTTTGCAGGTCAGTGGTATGATTAAGGACTGCAAAATCCAAGCTTGGACAGAGCATAGTTAGCCCATTGTGTAACTTTGCGCTGAAAACAACAACAACGACTTTTATCTGAACTTCCTTTTATTGTTTAATGCATAATTGATTTGTCTGTCAGTTGGCCAAAAATAGCTGTAAGTTATAAACTGAGAAATAAAATAAATACGTATTTTTCCCTTATCCAAAAACCATTTGAAATCTGTAAAATTTAATAGTAACAACAACAAGTGGCTTTAATTAGTATTGGGTTTGGGACTTAAAGAACCTGGTGCAGCAGGATTTGAAGGATTTGTTTCTTTGTTATGGATTTCGCGCAAAGCTACACGAGGGCTATCTGCGCTAGCCGTCCCTAATTTAACAGTGTAAGACTAGAGAGAAGGCAGCTAGTCATCACCACCCACCGCCAACTCTTGGGCTACTCTTTTACCAACGATTGGGATTGACCGTCACATTATAACGCCCCCACGGCTGAAAGGGCGAGTATGTTTGGTGTGACTGGGATTCGAACCCCCGACTCGCAGATTGCGAGTCGAGCGTCCTAACCACCTGGCCGTGCCTCTGTGAAGGAACACTAAAATTCTACTATTTAGCAAATCTTATATAATCGAGAAATATTTAAAAATAAAATATAAAACATTATTTTTGATATAGGTGAAACATTTTTAATGTATAATTTTGATTTGTAAATTTTATAATACGTGTAAATATTCTCTATTTTTATCGTTTATATATTATTTAACATCAAGCATAATATCTGCACTCCGTTTGTTGATTAGTTATTACTTGTTCACATACTCTATTATTATTATGTCATTTTTATTTGTACTAATACTCCTTGTTTCTTTCCATAATTCTATTTTAAATCTGTATCAATTCAAGAAGTTTTGTTCATTTCCCGTTTTTTTCCCTGTTCCTTTTCGCTTCAGAAATTGTTTCCCTACTTTTTTTTTATCTTTTTTTCTGCCTGCTCTTTACTTCCGCTCTTACAGTCCACTAAAGCCAAACAAAAGGCAGTTGGAACTACTTTTAAGTCAATAAACTGGCTCATAAAGATGTGTCGTTTAAAACATTCTTTCTTTGCTATTTTGACTATGATTTACTCGAGATCCTTGTCGTTTCTTGTCTTTTATTATAATGACTGTATATACTTTAAAAACGAGCTCAACAAATGTCATTAGTGTAGAATAATGTATTTCATGTACTTACATTCCAAAAAATACTCCAGGAGGTTTCGAATAGTTTCTAAGGAGTCATTCAAGAGAAATGAAAGAACATGTTGTAGATAGTTTCCGATCACAGCATCTCTAATTGTGACTCGTAGTTTGAAGTCACTTAGAAACGTAATCTTTAGAAATTAAAATAAAAACAAAAGTTTTATCATAACAATTATGGATTAGATGTTTTGTAGCCAGTCAAACACTTTTGGAAAACGAACTTTAAGTCACAAAGGATAAACGTCTAGATAGCACTGCATTACAATTACAATAAAAACACAATAATGTCATTAGTTATTAAAAAAATCTCATCAAATGTTTCATATTCTTATGCATTTAAAATCAAAATCGTGTTCCTTAAATAATAATATACAAAAAAAAAAATGCAGAATGAGCATTGTCAACACCTAGATACATACGATTAAATCCTGATGTCACAGATTGAGAGTGACTACCAGAAATAAAGTTATACATTGCTAAATATTCTTATGAAGATCTGGTCTAATTACTAGATCTCTTATCTAGAAGTAAGTGTATAGCTTGTGTAGAAATAGATATCATATTTCATTGAAAATAAGTTACCCATATTTCTGAAGCTTAAAAAATATTTCTAGTACAGAATAATTTACTTAAGGTAATTGACTTTTTGTTTTTAAGCCAAAATCACGTGGTATCGTAAATTACTTATTATTCATACATTAACGTTTTTTCTACCTCTAAACTTAATATATGAGGTATGAAACACAATAAATTTACTCGCACGGACAGCATGAAAATATCATGATTTACAAAAAAAAAGGCGTTCAGGCATCATTTTATTCTTGTAATCACCTTCAAAGCTTAAATAAAATTATAAGAAATGAGCTGAAGTGTTTAATAATTGATTAAGTATATTTGTTTATATATTTGTCTCTTCAAAATATTTTTTCTTATATGATGTTTTTCAAAACTCGCCTATTTTACATTTCTTTACTTGATTTTTTGTATCAGTGAGATTTGTATCTAGAGATGTGTATGTATGTTTAGAGTGTTGTATAAGTAAAACGTATTTCAAAGCTATCATAGTTAATGCTTTTCCTGTAAATAAATCATACAATAAATCCTTCTGATAGACAATTACATGGAAAGTATACAATAACAGATCTTAGACAATAAATCCTTCTGACAGATACTTACATGTAAAGTATACAATAACAGATCTTAGACAATAAATCCTTCTGACAGATACTTACATGTAAAGTATACAATAAGAGACCTTAGACAATAAATCCTTCTGACAGATACTTACATGTAAAGTATACAATAAGAG
>NW_013666239.1:144446-148840 GCF_000517525.1 Limulus polyphemus
ATAACATATCTTAGACAATAAATCCTTCTGACAAATACTTACATGGAAAGTATACAATACGAGATCTTAGACAATAAATCCTTCTGACAGATACTTACATGTAAAGTATATAATAACATATCTTAGACAATAAATCCTTCTGACAAATACTTACATGGAAAGTATACAATACGAGATCTTAGACAATAAATCCTTCTGACAGATACTTACATGTAAAGTATACAATAACAGATCTTAGAAAATAAATCCTTCTGACAGATACTTACATGTAAAGTATAAAATAAGAGATCTTAGACAATAAATCCTTCTGACAGATACTTACATGTAAAGTATATAATAACAGATCTTAGACAATAAATCCTTCTGACAAATGCTTACATGTAAAGTATACAATAACAGATCTTAGACAATAAATGCTTTTGACAGATAGTTGCATGTAAAGTATACAATAACAGATTGTGCAAAAGTCTCATAAGCATGCTACTTTTCAAAAGCGGTAATACACTGGCTTTAATCTAAGATAAAACATTTTTTTGTCAGGCAAAGAAAACCTATGGTGGCAACTAACTGACAGGAGAACAGGACGTAGTGCATATGCTCAAAATTTGCACTGTAAGAGTAAGCTAGTGAGGACAGATAAAATAGATTTTTCTGAAATACTGCAGATAACTCTAAATTGTCTTGTGTGTATACCTAAACTCGATCGAGCACATTCAGTTTGCGGCCGAAAATATCAATAACGGCGAGGATACCCATCTAATTAAACATTGCATTCTAATCATTATAAGTAAAAACGTAAGACAAGTACATTAAATTAACTATATTATTTTACTGGGTTATTTTTAGTTCTAATTTATGTAGGCAACTTGATTAGAAGTTAATATTGGTTTATGATACATTTCATGTTGATTAACTATCGATTTTCATAACTTATTTTTTATCAATTAAAAGATAAACGAAATTTAATTTGGAATTGATGGCAAGAAATTGATTGTTGGTAAAAAAAGATGTTGGAATAATTTTTTCTTAATCAAACTTCAATTTAATCCTAGACTTAAGTACTCATGGCTGAACTGAATTTATAACCCAAGCTATAATAAAATAATATGACAATATAAGGCAACCGAATATCATGACCCGGTGGGACAGCGGAAAGTCTACGAGCTTACAACTCTAAAATATTTTAATATACTGTTACGACAGCGGAAGTCACGTGACACTGGTAACACGTAATGAGTTCAAGAAAGATCGGGGAACATCACGAATAATCCAGTATTTGCTAGGCACCCTCTATTCTTGTATATAAGTGCGACAGACAATTAATCGGGATGGAATTAAATTGCAGACAGAGATAGAGACGGTCAACTGAGTCAAGCGCGGTAGTGCGTGAATCATTCGGTGTGAATTATAGCACTTGTTTAAGTTAAACTGACTGTGGAAATTAAGTGTATTGCAAAGTTGTATTGAGAAAGAATAAACTAGTTTTATTTGAGAAAGGACTTGTATCGGAAATAAGTTTTACGAGTAATTAACAAACGACCAGAGACGTATCAGTATTCTTCTTGGTCCTTTCGTTGTAGAGACCAGTCAGGGATGACGATTCTGTGGTCTATGTAATATACAGAAATAGTAGTGGCTGTGTAAGATCAGTTGGAATTGTGAAACCGTAAAAACTATTACTATAATTACGAAAAGGAAAATAAAAAGTATTTAAAAATTATCAAAGACTATGGAATAAATTGCATTTCTATAATAACAAAATAAGACATATTTATAATAAGATTTTAATAAAAAGGAATATAGAGAAATTATAACGGACGAGCTTTAGCTAATTTCATATATTTTTGACCATATTTTAATATACTTAATTTATACAAGGAGTGAATTATATGTTTGTACATTTGTACGTTAGGTATGGTAGATTGGTGAATTAATATTGTACATGTTTTGACTTCAAATGTTTTGTGTTGTTACGACAGCGGAATTCACGTGACGCTGGTAACACGTCATGAGATTCTCGAAGGATCTTGAATTGTCCTGGCAACTCTGGTCGGTTCTAGGCGCCCTCTTTTTTAGTATATTAGCCCGGCAAATAAAGCAGAATGACATAGATAGGAGAGTGAAGATAGACATAATCGAGTCAAGCCGTAAGTAAAATGTATGAATCGCTGTGAATTATAACGTGTGTTTATAAAAGTAGTTGAGTTTAAAGTAACTGTGGAAATTAAGTGTATTGCAAAGTTTGTAACGAGAAGAATAAACTAGTTTTAATTAAGAAAGGACTTGTATCGCTGAAGTTTCTCGGAAAGAATTTTTACGGGAAATTATCAAACAAGCAGATACGCAACAGTATGTTTACATCGTTAAAGCTGTCACAAACACACTTCATTTTTTATGTCTTGTGTGAATATTGTTTAACTTCATTTTGCATCATACACATTGTTCTAGCTAAAACAAACGTTTAAAGTAAATATTCAAGTCATGATCTAAGAGACTGGCATGAAAAAATAAAGGAAGCTCTTTGTGAAATGGCTAATGAAAGAAAATATACATAATGAGCTGAATCCGTTGAAGATTGACAAAAAAAAAAATGTAAACAACTGAGACAGATCTTTAAAAAAAAATTCCGTTGCTTTTCGTCAACGATTTTCAATATACTTCTGTATACTATATGTGGCTCCTGTTATACAAGACAGTTTACAAATTCTGTAATACCAAAACTATGTCAAACATTGCCTGCAACTGATAATAGGAAAGTTGATGACCTTGAAAAATGTGTCTTAACGAAAATAAGTTGACTCATTTTCTTTGTGTTCTGAGTTAAAACAACAAAATGAGACATGTATTGCTGAAAAGTTAAAAACATTTTCTGTTATGGACCAAAAGTTAAGACACAGAAAACATTTTGTAATGAAATCAGAACGAGCTCATTAGCGTTTTCTGTGAGTAACTTTAGCCGGAAGTTTCGAGAATTTGTTAAATGCTTAAAAGTCCACCTTAAGAATTCTGATTTTATGATTCTTGAATTTCACTTTAAAATGAAACCATTATGGCAGCTGCTTATCCTCAACTACTTATTGGTACCATTTTACAAACAACAAAGTTCTGAATAACTACAGTTGATATGAAGTTCTACAATGTCCTTTTTTCAGATTTTCTTGAAAGTTAAAGAGAGATATAAATGTTTAGTAATAAAACGGCCCTCTTAATGGAAAACATCGTTGTTAGAATTCGTTTTCATCTATTGTAAAGGACATTCGCTGAGAATATGAAGTAAATTGTCACTGGTAATTCAAGAATATTGAAATATCTTTTTATTGTTATCAACGATTCAAACGATGCTTAACTTCCGAGACACAAAGTCAATTTACAATCTCGTAAATGTTTCCAGAATGCATTTTCTATAGAATATAATTGAGCTATATTTTTCTCGTTTGGTAAGCTTTATTGTAATAATACATACAAGTATAATATACAAATATTCATAAAAATATTGTTTTAATATAAACAGGAACTTGCTCTTAATATTCTGTTTTGTTACTTTTATAATCACCTTTTGGTAATTCATGATTCTATCTGACTTCAAAAAAGCAGAAATGTTCTAGAGCAGTATGCTACTTTCTTTCTTTTTCTTTCTTCGTAACTCTGCACATGTGCTTTTAGTATATGTTGAAATCGAAATTAAATTGGTTTGTTTTTCCGAAAGGACCGTTAGAAATAGGACACCATAAATAATATAATGATTTTATAACTTAGATATTACATGTTTAAGAAATATTAGCTCGTTTTTGTGATTATTTTTTATATGGTGTGTCGGGTTATGAATCACATTATCCAGGTCCAGGGTTTGAGGCATGATGCCATTAAATATTCTGCGCACTTTTGGCTGTGGAGGAGTTATAAAAGTGACAGACACTCCCGTTATTCACTTCATATAATTGAACAAAGATTTTAAAGCGAAGGGTGTTTCTTGCTGGCTATTCCACCTACGGTTTGTAATTCAAAATTTGGGATGGCTGTATCTGATTCCTAGGGGGTCTCTGACCTGGTTCTTTAACCTACGTGCATATAAGGTGCCGCTAAGGTTGAAAATTCCAAGTCCCCTGTTATTGTTAACATAATATGCTTACATGATAGAGTATATTATTATTAACAATTAGTTGGTGTACCTGTCCCCTGGGCGGAAGTTATGTAACTTCATGATTAATGAAAAGTTATCTTACGGCATGAAAAGTTGCTTCCCTTATATGTAATTGTAAAAAAAAAAACACCCATAAAAACTGACAAAACACAAAATGTGAAACCGCAAATTTGCATATATCTCCGCATGGACCCAACAAACTTCATGACAAATTTGGTGAAGATCCATCCACAGGAGGTGAGGTAGTGGAAAA
>NW_013666239.1:149783-159265 GCF_000517525.1 Limulus polyphemus
GTAGTGGAAAAAAACGCAAGAAAAAGACCCATAAGAACCGCAAAACGCAAAATACAAAACTGAACATTTGTATGTATCCTGCATGTGCCCAATGAACCTCCATACCAATTTCGGTGAAGATCCATCCAAACCCTGCGAAATAGTTACATGGACATACAACAGACAATAGACAGTACTTTTATATTTATATAGATTGTTTGACACAAAACGTCAACAATGTAAATTAAAGACTGAAAAGTTTCGTAAGAGTGTGTAAAAAGTTTCAAACGGTCACAACGTTTAGTGCTGACATGTTTTACAATATACTACTTGGAACAGAAAAAGTATCAATTTGAGTTAGAGCGCTGCAGTATTAACCATTCAGATAACAATCACAAGCACAACAAATACTTAAAACGCTTATCACAGCATATAAGAAGTACAACTTATGAGGCTCTTTTCAAGAACTAGTAGAATAAAGCGCGACAAGAAAAAAAACCTGAATATTTACGAAAAGCAAGAAATTTGAGAAAATATCGATCATCAACAACAACAATACAACATCCATATAAAATAGCAAAAATATTACAAATTCATTATATTTAAATAAGTTTGATACCCATTCTTTAAATTAGGAAATTAGTTGGTAACTTATGAACTAGTAATGACACTTAGAATGTGTCAGCGGCTCAAATAAAAAAAAACGATATGACTATTATTATAACACACCTTGACATAAAACTGGGGACCAGTGTTTAGTTTCCCAAATAACAAAATACTGCTCATGAAACGGAAACCAAAAATCAGTGTTTAGTATATTAACCCAAACTCTGCTGTATTTTGATTAGAAACCAGAAATCAGTAGCCGGTATCTTAACCAAAACTATGTTGTCTTTTTATCAGAAAATCAGTGTTTGCTATCCCATCAAATACTATATTGCATTATCATGGGAAATCAGAAACCGATCGGCTTGATGGTTAAGGCGCTCGATTCGTAATCTGCGGGTCGCGGGTTCTAATCCCCGTCACCGAACATGCTCGCCTTTCCAGCTGTGGAGGCGTTATAAAGTGAGATCAATCCCACTATTCGATGGTAAAAGAATATCCCATGAGTTTGCGGTGGGTGGTGTTGATTAGCTCTCTTCCCTCTAGTCTATCATTTATTTTTATTAACAGTACGTCCCTTTGGTAAATAAAAAAACAACAACATAATGATGATTTATCAACATATAAAATTCATAGTCAGAGACAGAATATTTGAGTATGTAGGCCTAAGAGTTTTCATAAATATATTCAATTATGCTTACAAAACATTGTCAATATTTCATTTCCATCTATCTGAAACGTTTCATTTTCATGTGGATTTATCGAAAATGAAAACAATATAAGCATATGGACAATCAGAACAGGTACTAAAGCCGAATGAACTCTGTTTGAACGTCCTACTAGTTAATCAGAAACGTTTTAAGTATCCATAAATATAGTGTTTATTTTTTTTATTCCGAGTCAAATAAAAACAAATACAGAAGAAATCATTAAATTTGTATAAATAATATGTAATGCTATTAGCAAGTATAAATAAAACATTTTCTTGCATGAACTATCACTTTTAAATACGTATATGTAGATTCCAGCAATTATTAATTACTTGCAAAAGAAAGAAACAAGCATAAGACTGTGTTATTCTTGAAAATACATTCACAAATGTTTGCGATAATTACCCTAAAATGCAAAAATTAGTAAAAACCCTTTTTGTTGAATCTTTTTAAAAAGTTCATAAAGGAATTTTTCACCTGGTAAACAACTATCCAAGAGTATGAATGTTATCATTTCTCAAGACTTAGAACGTAACGTGGTTTGATTTAAACGAAATGTTCAAATCTGTCAAAACCCGAAGATAGCCTTATAATTCTGGGAAAAGACAGGCCTGAAAAACCACACGGCATGAATATTCATATGACTGACGCTTACTCAATTACTCTAACCAGACAAAACTTTGAAAAGCCCTGTGGTAGAAAATGGCAACAAATCACACAACTTAATATTTATAACACTTAATATAGGCATAAATCTAGTAGATGGGTGCTTGTCTTCATGCGCACAAAAACCGATACAATCGATTACGTTAAGATCTATAAAGCATATCCGATTTTTTTTATGATACATATAAAACTATAAATAGCAGATAAAAATTTATTCCTATTAAATTTTAATCATTTTAGCGAAGTTACCAAAATATTGATTTTTATTGATTTTCTGTAGTTGTTTTTTGAGTTGGCAAACATAAAACCTCATTAAATAAAAAGTTATAACATATATCTGAGCCTGGCGTGGCCTGCTTTTTAGGGATCTGGACTTACAATCAAAAGTTCGAATCCCCAGCACCAATATGCTCGTCCTATATAGTTGAAGATTTGGCCAGCCTCCCAGGTGTAAAAATTCTTGGCTTACAAATATACCGTCCGACCCCAAACTAGCTGGGATTAAGGTCGAAGTGGAAAATATAGATAAATATAGCTGCTATTTTTCAAAACTGTGTGAAATTTGGGTCGTGAATTTTGTGGTGTGCATGAAATTTGTTCATGTGCATCATATAAAAGTATTTGTGTGTAAGTCAACATCATTTAAAACAGTTAGAAAATTCGGAAAAAAAGGGTGCGTGTATTTAAGTCGATATATCAGGAGATCATATTTAGTACCGGAAGAGGGGCATAATTCGCTAAAGTCAGTAACGATAATAAAACATATATAAACCGAAAAAATAGCTTTGTAATAGTATTTAGTATGATAAAACATTTCTTTCGTGAAGGTTTCCATGGAAAAACTAATCTTTCTTGAGCATATGGTAACACTAAAATTCAAATGATCAAAGAATTGCTTCCATTTTTGTACGTTCATTTTCTGTGGGTTTGTTGCTGTGACTTGAAGGGACACAACCACTGATTGTAGATCGATATTTCTTGAAAACAGTCATGGATATTACTTTAATGTACAAACAGTTAGTTTACAAATTGTTTGTTTTTAAAGAAAAATAAGATTAGCACGACGGAGAAAGATCTTGCTTTATTTACAAAGAATTTGTTTCTTTTATTGCAAAGCCACAGTGGGCTATCTGTTGTGTTCACCGTGAGATATCGAACCCTTGATTTTATCGTTATAAACCCGCAAACGTACCGCTGTCCCACCGGGAAATCGTTTACAAAGAGATGTGAAGTTTAATTGAAACAATGATTTGCACTCTTGCTTTATAAATACTGAAATATTAAATTGTAATTGACATGGTAAATGCGAATTAGTTTCTTGCACCAAACAGAAACGAGTCATACTGCGTGTTGCTCAGTGTAATTATTAATTTTTTGAGTGAAAGTTGTACATTGACATTTTACTAAAAATAAGTTTGTAAAAAATATTTTTCTTTTTTTATGGAACAACATTATAACGCAGTAACAGTAGAAGAAAGACAACAGAATATATATATTTACATTTTTTTGAACGCTAAAGACCTCATGACATATATAACAGAAAAATTCGTTATGAGAAGAATTAACACAAATGTTTCTTGTCTCTTTACCAAACGCCCCCAGTGGCACAGTGGTATGTCTGCGGACTTATACTGGTAGAAACCGGGTTTTGATACCCGTGGTGGGCAGAGCACAGATAGCCCTTTGTGCAGCTTTGTGCTTAATAACAAATAAACTTTGCCAAACTACTTAACACAAGCGTCCCCCCCCCAGTGGCACAGTGGTATGTCTGCGGGTTTACAACGCTAGAAACCGGGTTTCGATACCCGTGGTGGGCAGAGCACAGATAGCCCATTGTGTAACTTTGTGCTTAACTTCAATCAAACGTGTATTATTTTGGTCTCCATGTCTCAGAGAAACTCATAAAAAATTCATAATAGGACTAAGCTATCTTAGAAGTACATTGTTTTTTATAACTCTTAGTGGTAAGTTTGAAAACCAATAACGTTAAAAACTGGGTTTCAAAACCAGTGGTGAGCACAGCAGAGATAATATATTGTGTAACTTTGCACTTAACTATAAACAAACAAATCTTTTATGGTAAAAGTTAAGAGTGAAATCATTTTAATAAGGCAAAGTAAGTACTTTGTGAGCTACAATTATTGTTCTATATTTTGTGGAGGGAAGATACATTAAAAAAACAAGTTTACATATAATCAAAACCTAAAACGCATCTTGTTGTCAACATTTCACTAAATGAACGCTATAAAATTGGATATTTCGTTGAGTACCAGATGTCAAGGTAAAACTATATAATAAAGTGCATAGAATTAAAATAAAACAATGAACTTGAGTGAAACTAGTGCTGTGTAATATTTAGTGTTAACGGTTCCGCCAAGCTACAGTGTTTTAACAAGTATATAAGTGTTCGAACTCCTCATAGTTGGTACTTTTAGTTTCTAATGAAAATCTTTAGTAAGTGCTGTTAGAAACTTATACTTACCTCATACTTAAATTACACATTGTAACATTACACATTGTAGGTGGTGTTACTGTTAAACTGGAATTGCAATTTTCAACCTAAACGGCACCTTATGAGCTAAGCTGAACGGCCAGATCAGAAAACTCTAAGGCTCAGATGCAGCTTTCTATAATTTTTAACTACTTTCCATAAAGAAGACATAAAACCAGAAGCACCCGCCGACTCAAAGGCTTTTTGAACCGAAAAAGAAGATTGACTGTCAACGTGACAACAACTGAAAGTGTGGAGCGCGATCAGCTGTAAACGTCGCTAATCGTGGACTTTTCGATTTGTAGTGCATCACACTAATCATCACATCCGGCCCATTACAGTTTATACAAGCAGATATATTGACGATACAAGAATTTGTAGAAGCTGATTGGAGGTCCTTAGTTCCAAAAATATTAAATAATTTAAAAGGATATGAAAAACATAAAGTTTAAATTCTATGTAAAACATATGTACGTTTCTTAATGGAATATACACTTCAAGAAACTAGCGTTTACTTAAAAAAGGAAAGAGTATAGGTAATGAGAATTATTGTGAGGTGGCGCTATTTTCTCCTATGAGCAATTGGACTGTGTTTTTGAAAGGTATATTTTATAAATTAATAGTTTTATAGAATTGTTTGTAAAACACAATTAGAGAGTATATGGAAAGATGATGTAACATATATTAGCAAGGGCTAAAAAATCTTTTAATAATAATGGATATGATCTTCCGAAGCAACTGAAATTGTTTTTATAATTATATGTAGTGAATTCATCATCTACTTGATTAAGAAAAAATTAAAATAGCAAACAAATGCAGCTACAGTTGTGTAAAGTCTGAAAGTGCGAAAGTTTATAAAATGGTTAAAAACAAAAGAAAAAAGTATAAATGTTCAAGCAGACTTGTATCAATAACTGAGACGTTTTCTAAGTTTATTTCATTTTCTTGGAGCTCTTTTAACAATTTTGATATCTATATGAGTAATAATGGTATGATGAAAAATAATGTTTAGTTTTCTTTGAATTCATCAGTAACTTGGTGGTCCGAAGGTTTCGAACTTCACGGAATTTATTGTCGGAATTATGCTAATATAACTAACAGTCTCTACAACAGGCAGTTGCCGTCCATTCGACAAAGTTTCACCATGAATACTCTGCCTAAACAATCTATCAAAGGGTAACTATTATTGTTGGTTTCTTTTGTACATCAAACTTCAAGATTTTAGATGATGTTAGCATATCTATCATTTAATTTAAAGTAATATCAAACTCATCGCCTTCCATAATGTTATTGATACGGTTTACTTCACCATTAAGTACACTTAATAAATATTTGATAAAACGTATTTTAAATACCTTAGGGAAAAAAAAGTATTGAAATATGCACAAAGTCCTGCATACGTTGGTTTACGATAAACTGCTACTTGTCGACTTAAAGCAAGAATATCTTAAGATGGAAGGCTGAAGTGTAAATAACATTCAAGGGGCCTGGAATGGCCTGTTGATTAGGGCGCTCGACTCGCAATCTGTGGGTCAAGGGTTTGAATCCCCGCCATCGAACATGCTCGCCCTTTTAGCCTCGGAGTGTTATAATGTGACGCCAATCTCACTCTTCATTAGCAAAAAGAGTAGTCCAAAAGTCGGCGGTGGGTGGTGTTGACTAGCTGCCTTTCTTCTAGTCTATCACTGCTAAATTAGGGATAGCTGTAGCTTTTCGCGAAATTCAAAACAAACCAAACCAATCAACATTTAACAGTAAAATTTTTATTTGGATGCTTACTATTCAAATATTGAGGAGTTTTCAACAAGACTTTGTGATTAAAAAATGGTAAATATGTCAACATACATTTTATAATAAAGTGGCTTAAATTTTGTGAGACATTATCCTAACCAGAGTACTTTTTAAAACTCAAAACGAATTAGTCATAGCAGGTGTAACCGTATATCCTATACTAATACCATCGGATCAAATATTTTTCTATGGAACGTGAAATGTGATTCTTTAGTTGCGAAAGACGTCAATTTACAATATGTATATTTAGAAAGATCGTCCATTGTATTTGAATAAGAAAACACCAGTTAGGGTGATAAATCAATAGAATGTTAGTATAAAACAGATTCCATATCAAACCAGCGGTATACACATTTTGAATAAACTTTAAATTCCGCACCGAAGTTAAAACTCAAAACTATCTTTAACATTGAATTAATTTTTCGTATATTCACGAAGAACATCACCCAAAAAAGACGAATAGTTTATTATTGTAAGTGCCAATTAATCGTACCTAATAACTTTTATACGTATATACATCAATTATCTATTGTAAACAGCATTATCAATAATGTGCCTTTAAATATGAAACCTGCTCTAAGATCGTGGTTACCACTTACCAGAAAAATGTATGTGTTGATTAAAAAGAATATTTTCAAGACCCTGTAGATTTTTTTACAGAAATTTAATCTTTTAAAAAAAAAAATCTTGAATCATTACTTCATCTTTGTTTCATTACGCCTAATCAAAATACTTGTTACAATATGGTATAGTTCAATTTAACTAGAGCTCTTCCAAGAAACGTATATTTGATTACGCAGTTGATAAATATAAGATAAAGAAATAAGACAAACATAATCCATTGTAAAGATTAAACTCTCTTACTGGTGAACATTACCAAGAAAATATATTTCAACACGTATACGTTTAAATTAAACTTTTTTTAAAAAAATTCCATCAAGTATGTTTTACCTTGTCTAGTGTTACTGCTTTTCACAGCTGAACTAAAGTAAACGGTAAAAAGTGGGTGTTCATTTACTTAGCACGACCGACAGTCATCTATGACGGAGAGCTAAAAGCTATTAGATCTTTAAGAGCTTGTTTTGTTTGATTGTTTGTAGGTAAGCACAAAGCTACACAATGGGCTATTTAATTTCATAGTCACGGCTGGCATGCGAATCAAACTAGAAAAGTCATCTTTTAGTAAAACCTTTCAAAATGAAAAGTTAAGTATATTTGACACCCGTTATAAGGTTTGGAAAGGATTTAAATATCAGCAGTATAAGTTATAAGAAGACAAGAACGATTTCTGGAAAGGTAGGAGGTCGTTCAGATTTTGCTGTTAACAAACATCCTGTTTACAAAACAGTAAACTTAACTGAACATCACGTTTTCTTGTTAACCGATAAAACAATTAGTAAAGTGACTTCAATTATAATTATTTTATGTTCACCAATTGACTAATCAGAACAGTAAGCCTAACTTAATCATCGTTAAGCGATGATTAACCTTGTATCAACTGATTGAAAACTCAAAAGAGTGAGATCTAACTTAAATACTCAAAATTAGGTTAACTTATTTAATGTTGTTAATTTTTAGGTGATTGAAAAAAAGTGAGCTTGACTTAGCTATTCCACGTTTCTGTTAACTAAAAAAATAACCTATCTTAGTTATTCCACTTGATTGTCACAATTGTGTGTAATTTAAAGTGTGAACCAAACTTAAATTCGGAATTTTTTCTTCCAGAATTTAGTGCATACTGTAAATAATAGAAATCATTTTAGAAAATAATAGACTTCATTTCAGAAAATTAGATATTACCTTTTAGGCATTTTGCCTATTGTTTTCTTTTTTTTTCAAGCAAGCATTTTAAATCATGTGAACAGGTAACTGAAACACGGAATATGAGAATAGACTTAATGATAAAAACAAAATATATTAGTTACTTGTGATGTGTATCAACATGTAGCGTGCCACAATAACAATGAGAGGTAGTATACGGAGAGTTCATTGCACTTTTGAAAAGGAATTTGCATACACTAATACAGTCGCGATGACTTCTAGGTGTGGTACTACATTTGACAAGTTTAAAACTACACATTTAGTTCATTCCGGTGTCTTGATCATTCAATACCGCAACGGAGAGCTTTATGCTTGGAGAATACGGCCTACCATAGCCTGTTGGTTAGGAGTGTGTGTGTTTTCTTATACTTATATCAAAGCCACATCGGGCTCTCTGCTGTATTCACCGAGGGGAATCGAACCCCTGATTTTAGCATTGTAAATCCGGAGACTTACCGCTGTTCCAGCGAGAGACCTGGTGGTTAGGACGCTCGACTCGCAGGATCAAACCTGTCGCGAATATACTCCCCCTTTAGCCGTGAAGGCATTAAAATGTGACGATCTATCACACAATTCGTTCGTAAACAGTATCCCAAAAGTTGGCGGTGAGTGGTGTTGATTAACTACCTTCTCTCTGGTCTATCACTTCAAAATTAAAGACGGCTAGGACAGATTGTCCTCGTGTAAGTTTGGGTGAAATTCAACAAACAAACTTGGAGATATATATATATATATTGTTTAATAAGTCAAAGTTCACTTCCTGTGGGTATCATGGTTCACAGAATAACCTACATATCTTTCCATGCAACTATTCGTTTTATTCTCCCTTTCAACTTGTAAACCTGTTTATATTTACGTACTCTTCATCTTGGAAACATTAATATTTAAAAGTAGCTATTGCTGTTTTCTTAGTGCAAAGCTACACAAGTGTCTATCTACAATCTATCATGTACTTTTATGAGAAATTGAACAAAAAACCAAATGTTTCAGTTATAACAGACTTGAAGATAACCCTCTATGTTTGTTTCATTCAGTAGTGAGTAAGTTGTTGTTTTCTCAGTACAAAGCTATACAGTGGTCTTTTTATACTTTATCTACCAAGAGGAATCGAACCCTGGATTTCATCATTGTAAGATTGTAAACCGGGGAATTTAAAAGTAAAAATAAGAATATCAAAAAATAATATAGTCATAAAAAGTTAAAAGCGTTGTAAACTATTATGTTTTTTTAATACTTTAAAGACGGAAAATTATAATTTAAAAACAATCACAACAAACTGTGTAATATGTATATTGTTACGACAGCGGAAGTAGTGTGACACTGGGAGCATGCGCACTGGAGTTTCTAAAATTATCGGGGAACCCCGCGAATTTCCGAGCATTTACTAGATGCCCTCTTTTTTTAGCATATAAGCCTGG
>NW_013666239.1:160056-166685 GCF_000517525.1 Limulus polyphemus
GTTAAGTTTAAAGTGACTGTGGAAATTCTATGTATTACAAAGTTGTATCGAGAAAGAAATAACTAGTTTTAATTAAGAAAGGACTTGTATCGCTGAAGTTCCGCGGAAAGAATTTATACCGGAAATTAACAAACGAGCAGATACGCAACAATATAATGAATATCCATATGCTAGTTTTTACCTATATTTTAACAATTACGTAACCTTGAAAAAAGCCGCTTTTTTATTTAAGTAACATTTTACATAAAGTGTTCTAGATCTACGTATTCTATACAAACATGTCATTTTGTTACTACCTAGTAGCCTCCGAAAAATAGCTTTTTCTCCTTTAGATATATATCACTTATTATTTTCTGTACAAGTTCTTAACCTTCGAATTACTGATGGGGTCAACGTGTTTTTAAATCATTTCTAAATTATCAATGCACCAAATTATTAATGTGTTCGTGATTACGTTGGTAAAATATGAGTCACACACATAAATATAAATATTGCACTTAATCCTACTAATTACTGCTGGAGTCTCATACGTATTTTAATACCAAGTAAGTGATGCCAGTACTATATGAAGCCTAACAGTAGAAAACAAGTCGGTAATCTGAAAACGTGGTTCGGTACATCCTGTACAAACATTTTACATTAAATAAAGGTAAAATAGCATCAACTTTGTTAAAAAAAAGAACAAAACAATGTGTCGTTTTCCAAATAGTTTACTTAACATATATATTATACTCAATACTTTCCGCTTCATACATTGTGAAACACACTATCTATTCGGATAATGTATATACTTTGTATTTCTAAATCTTCAACATTTATTTTCCTTAGCACAAACAGAAATGCAAAGAACTAGCCTTCAGCAGCTTGGCGAGATGTCGTGTCAGCACATTTACTCCTGAGACATAAGGAACTCGTCCCGGTGGGTAAGAGGTAAGTTTATGGACTTACAACGCTACGGTTCAGAGTTCGATACTTTGTGATCGATAGAGCACAAATAGCCTGTGGTGTAGCTTTATGCTAAAACAAACAAACACAAAGAAGTCATACCACGTATTTAAGGTTCACAAAACTATTTGAATTTTCACTAGAGTATGCTAATGAAAACTATATATTCAAAAATTATCTTCAAATATCAATAAACAAAATACGCGGCAATCCACAATTCAAGAAAACCTTCACATCTGAGAAGCCAACAATATCCAGCAAAACATATTAATGTAAAATGTTTTGTATACGACTACAGAGCTGACATTGGAATATCTTTTTGCTATTACCCAATATTCAAACACGTGTCACTTTTTCGATTACCAGATTTGGTAAGAGCCATAACGATTTCAAAATCTTATTGAAATCACAAGAGTGATTACCATTTCCATAGCAACAGAGCAATTGCAATACTTTATTAATCACATTTCATGATCATAAAGATGACCTACGCAAATTTCAAATGTTTCACCATAATTTAAAGGTTGCGATGACTTGATTTGCGTGAACCAATACGGAAATACAGAAGTATCCTGATTCTTATATCAAATGTATACTTTTACAAACATTGGTTTAATGTGATTGCCTAACATAAAGTCAAATCATAGATTTTTCAGAAAATTATATTCGAAGTTAGACAAGTTATAAATATAGTTAAGTAATCGTGATTATACAAATAAAATAAATGTTCATAAACAAAGCACTTGGGACACTTCACAAAGTGATTGATTTGAAAATGTACGTAAAACGACACTTCATTTTACTAAACTAAAGAACATGTCATACACCTGAAAAGTAAATTTCTTTATTTATATCACAACCTAAAACGAAAGAAATGTTACATGTAAACGGATAAAGAATAGAGTGTATTTATTGGTATCGTAAAATTATTAAGTGACCTTGTAATTAAGTTACTTTTATAATAGCGAAGAATCGAATTAAAATGAGCCTAAACTATATTTTCTTTATCGTAGTATGAAATGAATTAAGTTCGTATCTCTAACGGCCTTGGTAAACATATGCACAAAATAACGACGGTACAAGATACTGTTACGACAACGCAGGTCACGTGACGCTTGTATCACGCCACTTCCTTCTCGAACCTTCATGAAATGTCGGGAGACTACTAGATTGGGGTAGTCTTGTATATATAAGACCGGCCAAGAAGCAACGTAAGGTAATGTGTAATTGAACTGCGGAAATAGAATATTGTTGAGCACGTGAGACGTTCGTTGTGAATTATAGCGTTTGTTATAGCGCGACTGTTGAAATTAAGTGTATCGCAAAATTGTATTCAGAAAGAATAAAGTTTCTCGGTAAGAATTTTTACGGAAAATTAACGAACGAACGGAGACGTAACAATACACTAAAATAAGAGAAATATCACATATGTATTTCGTTGCATTTCAAAATGAATTTAGTACTTAAAATCTCATACGTAAGTGATGTGATGATAATCTGGTTGTTGTTTTTAGGTCTGGTTGGAAAAAACATTATTGTTTTAGAATCTATGAGCTTTGTTGTTATCATAAGTACAGTGTGTGTGTAAAATGCTTATAAAGTTTTGTTTACATGCTGTTTGCAGTGTGTTTGAGATTTCAATTTGTATTGCACATCTAGCCTATTCCTACTATAAGTACCTGTTGAGTAGTAAACAAACCAACTGCAGAGTAACAAGCCAACAAAGCACTTGAGAAAGTCGGTAGAGTAAAAACAAAAATTTAACAAACAGCAACTTCATCAATCTGACTATCTGACTGACCAACGTTGTTGTAAAGGTATAGTTCTCTCCTGCCTTCACCTTATGCAAATCTAAATGCTCCTGATTGAATTATGCTACCTTGGCTTTAAGCGTTTTACTTAGTTTTACTTGTAACCTTGCTGATAACAAGTAATAACAATAATCATTTTGCAACACTACTATAGAACTAACAATACACTAGTAGCCATGTTCTATCATCGCAAGCGCGCTCTGTGAGTTACTAAGTAACAATCCCCACTCATATCACGTGCGGGTGCGCCATTGCCTATGCGCACGCGCGACTTGATCAGCCTGTAGTTGTATCAGCTAGATAAAAAAAAAAATGTGGACTACGTAGTTTCTACAGATCTAAGTTTTAATTAACGTACAACCTTTGAAAGCGATGTTTTCATTCTTTACATCTGACTCGAGGGTTCTGTATTGGACAAAGCATTTCTATCATAGCAGTCGGTGCCTAAGATGTGAGGACGAACGATAACACTGCCAAAGTCTGGCACGGCTTTGCTCGAGTGCTATTGACTGAAAAAATAGAATCACAAGTTGTATAATTTACCTTTTGCATTGATTTCAAACTAATTGTGACCTATTGACATCTAGGGTTGTACTTGAAACAGTGCCATTATTAAAAAATGCCTTTCAAGGAAACAAAATGAGAGAAAAGAAGAAAATCTTATGTTGATAACCTTGAAAAGTCTTTGTCCTAGCGAAGAGAGCATTACTGCAAGAATAAAGATAAGGTTAGAAACAGTGATGCTGGATTTGTGACACAAGCCTTAGCCGTTAATGCAGCCAAAGAAAAGGCTGCCAACCTGGCTAGATGGAAGAAAAACTATAGAAAAGATATCAGAAAAAGCCAGAAAATGTCAGAAGATAGCTCTAAGAATAGTTATGAGAAGGATAGGTCAAGAGCCCAGTCACTCTCGAGACTTAGTACCAAAAAAACCAATGAGACAAGTGTAAAACAATTTAAATAATTTTTTCTGGTGTGTAATAAAACTATAAACGATTCGATATAGATGTTTAAAACGAACTTGTTAGGGACTTGGATAACCATTCTATGGGTCTGTGCTAGTAAAGTAAAAGTGGTAATATGAAAGTGATGGATAAATATTAAAAGTACTAAGTTTAGATATTTCAAGTCAGAATTCATACTCTATCATATGCAAAAAATATTTTTGTTATAATTATCGAATATGTATTACCTGATGATATGGTGAGCCAATATATTTTAATTCATTCGAACCTTCGTTTATATTCTTGTACAACATACTTGAGCTTTCTTCTGAGCTTTAAGATCAAAGTTTACTAATGCATATAATCCGTTCATCACCATTTAGACCAAGCTTGACTCTTAACATTAAATATATTCCAAGCAAAGTTCACCATGATGATTGCCCTGTTTATAGAGAATATGGCTGTGAGATAAGAAACAGACATGTTTTTTCAATAAGTGTTTGCCGTAACCTTTAAAAACTGAGTCCAGTTTTTATTTATTCGCAATCTGAATAAAAATTATTAGAACTCTCTATTATTGCAATCTCTGTTATGGATTCCAAACTTAAAATTTTTAGTTATGTGATCTACAATATTGATCTTTCAACAAAATTGTTTTCTAAACTCTAAGCTACCTTAATAATTAAATGAAGTACCCTGTTATGTAAAACTTAAAACTTATTTATTGTCGGTTATACAGAGTGTAGTTTGTATAGTTACAACGTTTCACCAGGATAACTTGGCATCATCAAGTACAACAACTATAATAACTGAACTCCTAATCTAGATAATACAAAACCTAGCAAATGGATACATTGATGTTTCATTGGTTGAGGTTAACAAGACTGCAGAACGTAAAAAGATGTTGCGAATGGTCAAACAACAGATATTGTTTTTATATATACATGAGGAATCTTGATCATAAAACAAACTAAAAATCAATCAAACTAAGATATAAAATTGAAAATTATATCAAAGGAAAATTTGTGGAAGATTCTTTAATCCAAACGTTGTAACCATAAATATTATATTCTGTATATACAACAATAAACAAGTTTTACATAATAACAGGGTACTTTAATAACATTAATTATATAGTTATTTCTCTTCGGAAGATCCGGGAAGCTTTTGACAAATACAGGAGTCTCCCCCTTCGTTGTGTCTCGTATACGCACCATGTTATCCTTACGTAAACACCTATAAGGAACCGAACATATGGGCTCAACTTCGAAATTTCTGTTATACTGCTTCAAAAACCTCAGATCCACATAGAAAAGACAAAATTGGGCGTCAAATTTCTCAAGAAATATAGTGATAATATCCTAATCGTACGTTACCTAAACTGCCCATTAAATCCTTCTAAACGATCATTCTTGGAAGATTATCAACGTCATGCAACTCAAATTATTATGTGAACACATTCGTGTCTGAAATAGTTCTCTCTCAAACTAGCGCAAGTTTCATCACAACTGTATTCCACATTGAAGTCACTGTTGTCTCAACTGACTTTAACAGTGTTACTCGCATAATCGAACAGACCACCCATAGCTTAAACTATACTGTCACCATAAAATATGAGAAAAAGTTCCAGTTACTAAAAAAAACTGTTACATAAATTCCGGCCTTCATTAGATCAATTCCAACAGAATTCTGGTAAAGAAAAATAAACAAAATAAACAAACCTTTCTCGCCGGAAAAAAAAGAAAAAAGTTTTATCATGTTGCCAACTGAAATAAGTAGAGCATTTTTTTCTTCTAACCGGCCCGGCATGGCCAGGTGACAAGGGCGCTCGATTCGTAATCTGAGTAAACATCTAAGAAATATGGGAACTCTTCAATCCATAGCGAACTGCCAATGCAGAGATCTCTAGTCAGCAACTGGAACGTTTAAATCAAGCTCTTAATCAGAAACGCCCTTCACTCGTCGATCGGAAAAGTGTTCTTCTTCTCTACGACAATGCACATCCTCATGTGCCACGTTTGACGCAACACAAGATTATGAAGTTGGGTTGGAAAGTTCTCCCCCACCCACTATATTCTCCAGATATGGCACCATCAGATTACCATCTTTTTCGTTCGCTGCAACACCATCTTAATGGGAAAACGTATGCAAATGTGGAAGGTGTTAAAGAGGACACCGACATGTTTTTTTTTGCTTCAAAGCCAAGTGATTTCTCAGGCCATTAACAACCTGATTGTAAGATGGAAAAACACCAAAGATAAGAATGGAATAAATGCTTTGTTTTGATATATAAGTTGTTCGTGTTTTTTCACCTAAAAAACAGCGACATTAATTTCTTGACGACCTAATATTAAGAGGTATAAGTAAAAGCCTTTTGTTTTGACAGTTGGCGAAAGACATATATATTATAAATTTTGACAATGGCATAGTTTAAAGTTAAGTGAATTTGCCTATATATTTAAATTACCGTATACATGCATTTCCAAACAATAGCCCTTATTCAGATGAGCCGTGACCACTTTTTCCACGGCTGACTGACTGCCTCCGCGGAATTACTCCCATTGGTGACGTCATGGGTGCATTGGCTAATTACAGAGAAGCTTTAAAATATCCCGATAAGAATAAATAATGAGAGAGAGAGAAATTTTGGTATAAAAACATGGGTGTGGGAATGAACTAATAAAAGAAGGAAGGAAGGAAATAATGGGAGGAGAGAAGATATATATTACCTATATAACAGCCGATACTTATAAAATTATCCCTTTCATGGCTGGGAGTCTTTCCTTAATCTTAATAAAATTGTCTGGTGTTAACCAGAATAAAATGTTAAACGGGCCATTCGTTGTCATGGAAAGGTTAATTATATATACATAAAACATCCGATACACACACACACACACACACATATATATATATATATATATATATA
>NW_013666239.1:167370-172153 GCF_000517525.1 Limulus polyphemus
TGGGCTTATGTTGTAAGTCTAGATAATAGAATAATAATTTCTTTTATAAACTGTTCTCCAACGATGCGTTCACCATCTCTCCTGGCCAACTGCATGGCGATGTTACTGGCAGTGGTGATAAGATAGTCATGAATGAAGGTGATGATGATGACTCAGACAAAAACGCTGTAGAAATGCATTCTCTAGCTGTGATGATGAGATGTCGTCTCGTTCGTGCATGTTTATTTTGCTAGACCATCGAAGGTGTGCCTCTCATACATTGAATCTCGTTGCTACTACTGATGTAGATAAAGCTTTAGATAATGATAGTATAAAAAAGTGTCTAGATCAATAATAACAAAAGCTCAAAGCCTATGGAATAAACGAACAGAAATACTGTAGCTGCCGACACAATTGAGAAAGAAATAGGGGACGCTTGTTTGTTCCTTATTCAACTCGTTAGAATTATATGTTTGATGCCATAAGTTGTATAGATAAGTTAATATCTGGAAGTGAGTCAAGTGACCAAGCACTAGACTGAGTTTTTAATAAACTGGACATTGTGCAGCTGAATCTAACTGATAACTTTTTATTTTATTTTGGAATACATTCAAGTCATGAGACCTATTGCTAGAACACTTGATATCTTGCCGTGTGCGAACAAAGCATTTATGGGACTACTTGCGTGTTTGTCTAGCCAAACTTGAACAAGAAACGGTTGTAAATTCGTAAACCCCTAGCTGAAGTATTAATTCAAAGCATAGAAACTAGGTTTAACAACGTGTTCAACAATGACGATTCAGTTCATCCTAGCTTCAAGCTTTCCTAGCTTCCAGAAAATTGGAAGGAATAAGTTCTACCAAAATGATCGCAACGACAGAATACACACAGCACAATACGGTACAGAATCGTCTAATCAAGATAGCGCGACAGAAACTGGTGATGAAGACGATTATTTCAGACGCCTGTAAACAAAGTGCTGAAGTAAGTTGGTGCTTTTCTAGATAAATCTCTTGTAAAATCTGTTCACAATAACGCGTTTCCAGACGCAGTCTTAAAGTCAGTTTTCGTTTCATTAAATACAGCTATTTCGTTAAGTGCCGCAGTTGAGAGGTTTTTTTTTTTCAGTTACAGAAGATGTGCTGAGGACGAAAAAGAGGAGGAATGCCTGATGTAAGCTTCATAAGAGCTGTTTTCTTGAAATGTAACAGCGATATTGGCCTCCCACAATAATTGTTTTAACACTGCAATTATTACATGAAGTAAATTCTGTTAGATTATTTCACGCTAATTGATAGGCTACTTATTAGTTATTTTAGATATTTGATTTTTTTCTTCTCTTTCTTGTATTGTGTAAATCATGCGTTACTCTTACTTTGAATATCATAAAGGAAAAATAAAAGCAGCTCATTTAATTGCTATCATAAAACCTGTCAATGTATAATGCATTTTTTGTCTTGAGTTCAATGCTTGTAGTTCAGTTCTGTATACGTATATATAATATAATATTCGATGTGAACTGTGCATGTTTTATACACAGAATATAAGTATCCATTTGAAAAATAACGAGTAACCAGTGATTGCTCGTTACATTTTAAAACAAGTAACGTTTTGGGTAAGGAAACTACTATTTTTAGCAGATAACGGCCAAAGTAACGTCATTACATTTTGACTAGTAACGTGCCCGACACTGTTTCTAAGCATGGTGGTTCAACCTGGTAATATTGAAATTCTCAATAGAGGAAAAAAATATATACCGCCGTAAAATAAAGGTAGCCTTATTAATTAAGTAAACAGCTTGATCTTAAAATTAATAAATGTTCTTATATACAGTTGTATCTTTTTTAACCAGTGTTTAAAAGTTTTAAGGTTGATTGTTGTATACATATAATTTTATGTTTTCTATTCTTAAAGTGAATTATAACATTATTACAATTATTGGTAATACCTAGCATATATTATAATTACATTTCAAATAGCAGATATAGGCACTTTCAAATGGTCACATCTTGTATTCGGAACATTCGTTATATTAAAGCGAAAACTATCACTACTAAACGTATGTAAAAAAACATTTGATCATATATTTTGTTGCCAGAAGAGAAATATCAGTGCTAATCTAGTAAAAAACATTTGATAATATTCTTTGTTTTAAAATAAATACACCAGAGCTAAGTCATTCATAAATTATAAAAACATGTCTCCATCTTTTTTAACTAATAAAGTCATTCATAAATAATAAATCATTTATTGTAGTTTTCAATTAATAGTAAGTTTCTTTAGAATCTGTTCTTCTAATAAAATCATTATTAGATGTAATCCAGTCACCTAGTCTTTTCGTATTTTCCACACAACTATTTCCTCTCATGAGAAACATATAATAAATAAACTTATCGTTATTCGTTTAGCAAGTTGTAATATTACAAACAGTTAGTGTTTTCAAGACTTGAAAAAACAAAAACATCACCAGTATTATTATACTATTTAAATCCTTATATGTGATACCCATGCCAGCAGCACTTTTGTGTTCCTTTGCAGAGATGTTAATTCTGACATTTAACAGTTTATTTAAGTAGCTCATATAAACTTAAGACAGATTCGTCTTTTTTAAATGTTACATCTCCGCCATTTTCTCTAAGGTGATCATAAAACTTTTAGTAAATTTTCTTTCTATGACATCATTCTGTCGGTGCTTGGAAGCCACTTATTTTGTCAAAAACTGACTGTAAGAGCCTATGATTCAGCTTATTGGCCAAAGGTATACTGGTGAAGAATAGCACATAAGACAGAGGGAACACTGTATTATCACCAAAATGTTCGATGATGCGCCTGCCATCTAAGGGCGAATTTTGGTACTATACGATTAAAAATCCAAAGATTTTCAAAAAATTTGTGGAGGTAACTGAAATCTCACACAAATATTGTTTATTTCAAGCATTTTTATAATAGATGAAAATTGTGTATAGTGTCAAGTGTATATAGTGTCATCACGTATTCCTTAAAGACTCAAAATTTAATAGAGTGAAGTAAATGAATTGAATTTTTAAACAATAAAAACTATTGTTTTGAAATTCACAACTTATAGTAATTGTACAATGCAAAAACATTATTCAACCAAATTCTCGTATTTTCATGCTTTTAAACAGTGTTTATACTCCTATACATATTATTCAACTTCAATATAAATGCCCCCCCCCCCCAGTAGCACAGCGGTATGTCTGCAGACTTACAACGCTAGAATCCGGGTTTTGATACTCATGGTGGGCAGAGCACAGATAGCCCATTGTGTAGCTTTGTGTTTAATTACAAACAAACAATCAATATAAATACAAAAAATATGTTTTTTCGTTTTGTAATTTACTCGAGATTATCATTCCCGTTAAATGCTATAACAGTTTTCCTAAAAACCTGTTTGTATTATTTTTCTTTGTTGTTTTACGTTAGAATTTTATTATTATTCCATTTTTTTCTGTCTACGAGTATCTGAAGCACGTTTGCTATGTTTTGAAAAAATAAACTGTTTTTATGATTTCAATATTCAATTCTGCTATAAAGCATAATTTGTGATAGAACAAAGATAGATTAATAACATTTATCGTATGTGGTTCGGTTTTAAATGAAATACAGCCACCGAGTTTACGAATTAAAAACATTTCGTTATTTTTGTGACAGAAAACATAATGAATTTTGTTCACATAAAATATTTTTCAAGGATTCCAAACACAACTTTTTAAGCTAGTCAAAATTCTAAAGAAATTAAACTTTTAATATGTAAGATAAATAATGTAAAGCATGTTCTGCTGAATTTTAATTTGGCATAAAAGTGTAACAAGAATGATATTAAGCCACTCTTCGCGTCTAAGACGAAAACCATAAGAAGATTCACAGTTAATTATTTATACCGCTGTTTACTTCGAACCATTTCAATTGTTTGCTTGTTTGTTCGAAGTTAAGCACAAAGCTTTTCTGTGCTATGGGCTATCTGTGCTCTGCCCACCACGGGTATCGAATCCCGGTTTCTAGCGTTACAAGTCCGCAGGCATACCGCTGTGCCACTGGGGAGCCATCATCATTTACTAGAATATTATTCAAATAAATTTACAATACGAGAGATTCAATCCCACCAAAATGATTATCACTTTGAACAACGTTTATGATAGTTATTATGTTTATTCCACGTTTAAGGATTTTATGAAACTACTTTGACATAACGTGAATGTAATTTGTTGTTCATTGGACCAAATATCTTTCACCTAAAATTTAGCAGAACAAATTTCATTTGGAAAAGTATTTAAAGTCATTAGCACAAATCTATCTAAATGGTATATTTTGCTAGTTGTTAAGCACAAAACTACACAATGGGTTATCAGTGCTAAGCCAACCGCATGTATCAAAACTCAATTTTTTACCTCTATTAGCCCCCAGTCTTTCTTCTGAGCCACCGGAGACCCAAATTATTATATGCAACGTGATATCATTGAAATTAACCATCTTTATTACAGTAATCTCCCATATCGCTTCCTTTCTTTATTTTTAATAGATTAAATTAAGCTTAACATGCAGACAAGGTAGTTAATTTTATTTATAATAAAATAATTCCTTTTGTTCAGTGGTTACTAATTAAATATTGAAATACTGTTTTTTTATCCCATCTTCGCAGTACCCTGTTTTCCTTAGTTAATAGTTATATATATACACCAGGAAAAAAGTTAAGCACCCCCGTGTTTTTTTCAAGTGATTCAGATTCGACGTTCTTGTGACTGATTATAAATTACCATTCAATCTAAACGTGTTTATCAAATGA